>NC_142648.1:3688189-3994913 GCF_053813885.1 Theobroma cacao
ATACGAGATTTAATAACTGTCGCTCACCGGGGAGATGCAAAAGTTGATGCTAAGCCTTGCGGGGTTTCGATCGGCATTCGAGGTAATGAGTGCCTATCGGGACGTCGCGACGATTGTCACGGGCCTGATGGGAGTTCCGAGTCGTAACACTCCATCAAGTGCATTCTCATTAAGGTGCACAAGTTGGGCTTGAAAAGTGGTGACAGTAGAGGACGCGAGTTAAGATATATGTCCATCATTCGCCTATTATAGTCGTCCAATGTTTGCATCCTCTCTTGAAAAGCTTAAATCATTCTCATCAAATCTTGAATGTAAGAAGGAATAGGTGCATCTTGGTTGCCAGTGGAACTCTCCATCTTTTTCAGTAACAAAAAATTATAGTAGTAAAAGTCTTACTTAATGCAATCACTCTTTCCCCAGTGGAGTCAGCAAAATGTAAATGAGGTTCTTATGCTAAGAAAGGGAAGCGTTGCAAACAAGTAAGGGATGTACCAAAGGTAACAAAGAGGAAGATTGGAGTAGTTCTTGAAGTACTAAATGTCGTGACAAGCGGAAGAGAATAAGAAAAGAATAGTGTTCTCCGTGAGAATAGGCTAGAGAGAAAAACTTTGAGTGAGAGTCAGGTAGTTCTAAAAATGAAAAAGGACCCCTTTTTGTATTGTAAAGGCTTTATATATAGTGCCAAAAGTAACAGTTACAAGAAAAGGCTTTAATACACATAATGAATGATATTATTAAGGAGAGTTTTAATGTTAGATAATCTTTACTGAGAATTAATGTCGAGTAACAATTAGAAACTCATTATGTGACTGTTGAAGTAATTATATTTAATAAGACTTTTTCTCGAATAGGAGCTAATAAAGAAGAGCTGTATGTGAATAGGTACAAGACAAGAAGCTATACATGAACAAATACAAGAAAACAAGGTAAAAGCAAGAAACACTTGTACTTCAAGAAAAGGTTAAGAGAAACCTCTTAACTACCTCCATATCTGAGCCACCAAGTCAAACTTTCTGAAACATCCCAATATGAAAGTAACCCATGAACCTTGCCACCTATTCCAGATTACTTTCACTATCATCTGTGTGAAATTGTTATTCTATGCGAAGTAGTTATTCTACTTGTATTAATTGTTCCACATGGAGTAATGCTCCGCTTATTCTAATTGTTCTGTGTGAAGTAGTACTTCACTTTTAATAGTTGTTCTCATTATTTTTTATATAATGTTACACGAAAAAAAAATTTTTTAGAGAATAAGTATTAACCAAAATTAACTATTTACAGAAGACGACAATCAAAAATTTTGGGTAGGTTTGATTTGGTTTAAAGGAAATTGCAAGCATTGCCTTCAAAACTTTTACAAAGAAACCCTTCCAAATCTTCCATTCTCTGCAAGCGTCAAAATGGCGCCTTTTCAAAGTTCATAACTCATCATCAAACCTACTTCAATGACAATCCTTTCTAGAAAACCCTAAATCCAACTTTTGATAACAACCCAAATTTTTCCATTTCCTTGCAAACTCAATGGCGACATCTTTTTTTTGTTTGGAGAATTGAATGATCTCCCAAGAAAAAATAAAACTATTCCACACCACGAGCGAACCATCTTTTCCAAGCTTTTTTTGAACTTTCAACATGATCCAAGCAAGTCCATGCACGTGATGGCTTTACTCCTTTGGGTTGAACATGGTGATAACCCCGCTGGAAACTTGGTTTACAACATTCAACCCTGGTCTGATACTCTCATCAATGCATTGGCTAAGGAGGTTATCCTCTGCTTGATTTGTATAAAGAGTGATGAGTTCCTTTATAATTATTTCGAAAACTCTAACTATCTCATTCCTTTGATTCGAAGATTGACAAAAAATTGGGCATCTCTTTATTCCTTTCATCATAATTTGGGTTGTTGTTAAATTTGTCCACTAAAAGGAAATATTTCTCTTCTTTTGAATAATTGTGCTTGTTTGAATTTTGTATAACAAATTTCCATGCTTGTTGCCAATTTGTATTATAAATTTCTTAGTTTGTTACAAATTTGGATGTAATTTCCAAGTTTACCATATGAATAAAATCCATTAATTCCAATCTTTCATAACCACTTTAAAAATTTTCCATTTATATTTATATTAAGATATTAATTTAGATGGACAATTTTACTTTTCTTTTTATTTCTTTTTTTTTTAATTATTTTTACTATAGATTTTGTGTTCATGTGTGTGTGTGTGTGTGTTTCCACACGCATGTGAATTTAAAAAAAAAAAAAAACATGACATATTATTGCATATTGGGTGAACAAACACCAAACAAGGTGTTGGCACACCTCAAGAAAAGTAATCACAACACTGTAACCCTTAGGATGAAAATTCATCCCACTAAGCTAGAAGACTCATGGTGCCAACATTACAAACTCAGCATATAGAGCTCTATAGGCACAACATATCAATACTACAGTAGTACATTCCCCACATGACCTTCAACACGAACAAACTATAGCAAACCACAAACAATATAGAAACAACATGCCTTAATCATGCATAATATAACCACAAAATACATACTAGGCTCATGATTAATTATAAACAACTAGCAACTCCTCACCACGCTTTACTCCACCCAAGAGTGGTGAATTAAGAATTATCTTCGCTCGAACTTCCGAGCCCAAATGTGTTTTCCCTTGCTTAAGTACTTGGCTTTAGGCAGGCCATTCAAAACTATTTCAAGGCCAGAAGTAGAATGCAAAACCAGCTTTGCAAATAGTGGCTTTTTACCCCTTAGGACTTTTTGCATCTCAACTCTTTCAACGAAATTATCTCCGAATTTCCTACATGGGTGATCACAAACAAAAAGAATACATAATATAGTTCACATAAAAAAAACGTGAGTCAAGATGAATATTAGAACTTAGATATAATAGATCAATTTGCAAACATCAAGATTGAAAATTGAGGGAAAAGATAAGCACCTAACGAAGAAGTCTGTTACGTCTTTCTCTGAAAGGGAATACCTTTTAGAGAATGTTAAGAAAATAGTTCTATCCTCTGCTGGCACTTCCTGATTATTATTATTATTATTATTCTCCTCCAAGCTCTTAATGCAAATGGAGTGTATATTATTCAACAGTTCCTCCATTTCCTTGTCCAAAGACTGTCTTTGAGTCTTGATATTATACTGATCAACTCCTTGGAAAAAATTCAAATCGTCGGAATTCCAATTGAACCCCAAAACTCGCTTATTTTCCATGTTTTGATCACCAAAGTTTCCAACCTCAAAATTATCGTTGTTGAAAACAAGCAAAGTGGGCCTAGTCAATGGACCATAAAACCTTGATGGCTCCAAATTTTGTTCAACTCCCTGTTGGGCATCCATTGAATTAATTCTCAATGCTTGTTGCAATATATCTCCAAAGGCTCGAAGACAAACATCTTGAAAATTTTGAATGATCCTAGGGATAATATTGAGACGATCATCATGAAAGAAACGAAGAGAGACCCCATTTTTTGTTAATCTTCGAATCAGAGGAATGAGATAGTTAGAGTCTTCGGAATTACTGTAAGGGAACTCATCACTCTTTATACAATTCAAGCATAGCACAACTTCTTCAGCCAATGCATTGATGAGACTATCAGGCCAAGGTTGAATGTCATAAACCACGTTTTTAGCAAGAGTATCGCCATGTTCGACCCAAAGAAGAAGAGCCATCACTTGCATGGATTCACCTGGATCACGTCGGAGATTCAAAACAAGCCTGGCAAAGATGTTTCGATCGATGGTGTGGAACAAATTGATTTGTTCTTGGGAAATCGTTTGAGTCCTCCAAGGAGTAGATGAAGAGGAAGTTAGCATTGTGTTTGGTTGTTATCAAAAATCGATTTCAAGATTTTTATAGAAGGGAAAGGGTGCCATTGGAAGAAGGTTTCTTGATGAGTTGTAACTTTTGACGGTGTTTTTTTTTTTTTTTTTGAATTTTGTAAAAATGATAGATTTAAGAGAGTTTCTTTATTAAGAATTTTAAAGCAACAATCGAATTTTAAGTAAGTTTCGTTTAGTTTAAAGGGAAAATCAAAATTCATCAAGATTATTCGGAAGGAAATATTGCCAAATTCAATTTCTTATGCAAAAAAAAAAACTAACCAAAAACAGATATAATAAATATAAAAATTTAGACATTACTTCAATTTTTTGTATTGAGATAAACTTTCTTCTTTTAAAAGAAAACAGCTAAATTCATAACTAGATTGGAATTCTTTTCTTATTTTTATATACACAATATAATATATATCACAAATATAATTTTGATTTGAGAAAGAGCAAATTCAACTATTTAAGTAAAGTAATTCATGCAACTATCATTAAACTTATCACGTGTATGTCATAAATATGACTAAATGATGAAAAGTTGTAAATATAGGTGTAATTATAAAATTAATAATAATGTTAAGGTCCAAGATTTGAATGGTTGTTTATTTTTAAGTTATTTACACCCCTAAATTTGCTTGTGTGCCTAATTGTTAAGAGTGAGAACACTAATTCAGCTTCATTTTTTGTTTCTTTCATTAAATTTATTAAAAATTTTGGTTGCTCATAAAGTTAATTAAAATACTGTTTTAAGAAATATTTTTCATTTAAAGTAATTTTCTATCAACTTCAAAAAAAAGAAAAATACAATATTTATAGATTTCTTTCTACAAATGTCAACATTTTCCTTTATATAATATTTAACTTTAATTTGATGTAGAAAAGATAAAAAAAAATAAAAGACATAATGTTCCAAAAAACCCTAAACTATTTTTAAGAAATCAAATAAATTCTTATTCTTATATTACATTCAATCAAGCTCATGTACTTTTATTTTGGGTTAAATAAACTCTTATAATTAATAATTCACTAATTGTCATTAGTCAAAATACTAATTGTCATTTTATATTCACATGACACTAACATAACATTGATGGTATTAATCTAGAGAGTGAAAAATGTCACATGGTTATGCTATTATGTCACATTAGCATGTCAAATCATAATCAATTATAATATGTTAGTATTTCACGTTAGCACCACGTGACATATGACAAATGGTATTGTCTAAATATTTATTTGATTCAAAATAAAAATATAAGAGCTTGATTGAACGTAATAAAAGTATAAGAGCTTATTTAAATTTTTCTAAACAGTTTACGGAGTTTTAGATATTATTCAAAAAAAAAATAATGAGATGGTAATGACATGGCTATTTCATAGGAATGGTAATAGATACCTTGTTATAGAGTACTCGCAAGTGCTCGACCTAGTTATATAAGATTAAGGTACCCTATAAACAATGGTGTTTGGATTCGAACTCGTATCAACAATGGTGTTTGGATTCGAACTCGTATAAAGAGGGAAAAACACTCACGACCTTTACCAACTTTGTAAATAATTCATTTTATCATATATTGACAAATATATGAAAAATATATTTAGTCAAATTATTTATGTGATAATATTAATATATTTAAATTAAAAAATTATTAAATTATTAATTATGTTTAAATAATATGAATATCATATCATATTACAAAAAAAACATAATTACTATTATATATACTTTTAATATAAACATATTTACTTTCTATTTTGTGTTAACTTTACAAAAATTATAATTTATAAAATTATTAATTATAATATATATATCATTGTTTATATAAACATATAATATATATATACTTAAAGAGAGGCTGTAAGATTAGAATAGTTTTGAAATATAATTATTTTTTTAATTTCATATAATTAAGGACAAACACATATAGTTAATTAAATTAATTCATGAAATTTTTATCTCTGGCACTAGCAATAAGATTGCGTAATTCTTCAAAAAAAATTAATTCATAAAACTATGATTATTAATTAATTTGTAATGTCTTTTAATATATATTCTTTATATATAGTGTTAATTTATAAAATATATAATTATTAAATACTTTAAATATAAACATATTTACTTTCTGTTTTATGTTAACATTACAAAAATTATAACTTATAAAATAATTAATTATAATATATATACACCTTTGTGCATATAAACTTATAATATATATATTTAAAAAGAAGTCGTGAGATTAGAATAGTTTTGAAACCTAACTATTTTTTTTTTTTTTTGGTAATTTCATGTAATTAAGGACAAACTCATATATTTGATTAAATTAATTCATAAAACTATAATTATTAATTAACTTGTAATATCTTTTAATATATATTTTATATATATACTTTAAATATAAACATATTTACTTTCCATTTTGTATTAACATTACAAAAATTATAACTTAAAAAATTATTAATTATAATATATATATATATATATATATATATATATATATATATATATATATACACACCTTTGTTTATATAAGCTTATAATATATATACTTAAAAAGAAGTTGTGAGATTAGAATAATTTTAGAACTTAATTATTTTTTTTATTTCATGTAATTAATGACAAAACTATATAGTTAATTAAATTAATTCATGAAACTATGATTATTAATTAACTTTTAATGCCTTTTAATATATATCATTTATATATTAGATTTATTTATAAGGAATATAATTACTATTAAATATATACTAAAATATTTTTAGTATATATATTTTAAATATAAATATATTTACTTTCTATTTTATATTAATATTACAAAAATTTTAACTTATAAAATTATTAATTACAATATATATATATCTTTGTTTATATAAATTTATAATATATTCACTTAAACAAAAATTATGAGATTAGAATAGTTTTAGAATCTAGTTATCTTTTTAATTTCATGAATTAAAGATAAACTCATATAATTAATTACATTAATTCATAAAACTATAATTATTAATTAACTTATAATGTCTTTTAATATATACAAGTTATATATTGTCTATTATATACATTTATAAAAAATAAAATTATTATTATATAATTTAATAATTACAAAATAACAAAATAATATTGATTTTATTTATAATTTAATAATCTTAATATATAAATAGGTAAACTCTAGCTGCTCTTTTTTATTTTTTTTCTTTTCTTTACCTATCCACATCCGCTCCTTCCTTCTTCTTTTCTTCCTCACTGCTCGAGTTCTCAGTGCTCAATCCTAGCCACCGATCCTCCATTCAGGTAAATCTCGTCTCTTTTATATTTCATATTTGGGAAGCTATTGTGCCCAAAATTTGGTGGCTTTTTAGCCTAAACTTTGATATTTTTTTATTTTTTATTTTTTATTTGAGAAGGAAGGCTGTATGTTTATGACCATTAAGATCAGGGCACACAGAATGCAGTTCTGGGTTTTCTGCAAATAAAGGAAATATAACATGGCAGCCATGCTTTTAAGTCACTAGCATTCCTCCAAAGGGGCTTCAGGACAAGTATGATAGCTTTGCCCAACTCGTAGCCAAAATTTACCCCACTGAAACCATGCCCTCAGTGGCTGAAATGAGAGACCTTCTTGCTTCCATGTAAAGGCAGAATTTTCCCTCTGTACAATCTTTTGTGGTTCCATTTGAAGTTAGAGAGCTGTAGTAGCTTTGCTGTAATTATTCTTGTTGTTAACTGTAATAGACAATTTTCTCTAGGGTTGAGCAAAACCATAGTAAATCAATTACTCACTTAAATTAAATACGATTTGGGTAAAACAGTTTAGTTTAATTGATCCACTAGATCAATTGGTTCAAAATATTTAATTTAATTAATTTTTTAATTCGTTCTCAAATTTAAAATTTTTAAATCAATCTACTCTAAAAACTAAATTTATTTTTTATAATACATTTTTTATATATTAATATATATATATATTTTTTTATATATTAAGAAGAATTGGTAGTAAACTTAATTAATAATATACTTAAAATATATTAAGTTATTATATATATATGTATACAAATTATAATTATTCTAATTTAATTTTATTTTTATTTATTTATTTATTTATAAATCTGTATTAATATGAAATTATAAATTATATAACTTATATGTTAATATTATAATATATAATAGTAAATATCTTACATATTAATATGTTATAATTATTACACTTTAATAATAATTCATAATATAAAATATTATGAATATATATATAATTATATAAACATTATATATATATACATATAATATATATATATATAATTGTATAAACATTATATATATATATATACTTAATTTATACATAAACATTATTATAATTTATAATAAATTTTATTTATATAATTGCACTTAATAACGTTATTAATTATCACTTTAGTTTTTATAACATATTGTTTATAATTAGTTATTATTTATACAAACTTTGATATATAACATTATAACTTATAAGTTTGTCATTAATTTTATATATACATAATAAAGCAAGATTTTATATATATATATATATATATATATATATATATATATACATAGATTTAATTTATACATAAATATTATTATAACTTATAATATACTTTATTTATATGATTACACTTAATAAATTTTTTAGTTGTAGCTTTAATTTTTATAACATATTGTTTATAATTAGCTATTATTTATATAACCTTTGATATAAAAATTAAAATATTATAACATATAAGTTGTGTCATTAATATTATATATATAATAAAGTAATATATTATATATACATATATTTAATTTATACATAATTTGTATATATTATAATTGTGGATGAAGTTTATAAGTTTTCATATTATAATTTATTAAAAAAGTGATAAAATTTTAATCCATTGATCCAAAATCAAACTAACTAAATCAATTCTATATTTGGTTGTCATTTATGTTTGGTTAATTTTAATTATTTTTTTTAATATTTAATCAATTTAACCTCTAGGTATGATGAACTAAACCATCCAATCCACCCACCTACTCACCCCTAATTTTCCCACCTCATATTTCAATTTATTTCCAAATCATCCATTATATTCATTCATTATTGAATAGAAGTTAATGTTGTATCATGTTCAATGTAAATAGTCGTTGCTCTGCTTTTAATTTTTAAAAAAATTCCTCCAAGGGAGTTTATCTTCTTTCTTGGTTTCTTTTTTTTTTTTTTTTGTGTTTCAATTATTTAAATTTTATTATTTATGTGATTTTATAAATTTAATTATTAATAAATTATATAAATATGTATAAAAAATATTATTATATATAAATATGGATATAAATTCAAATTTAGATAATTTGACATTTAAAAAGAATATTTTAATATTATTTTTTTAATAATTAAATTTTTAAATGAATTTTTATAATTATTAAATAATAAATATATATTAAAAGTTGAGCTAAAGGTAATAATTTTTAAAATTATTTAAGTAGTTAATAGAGATATAACTTTATGTATTAATAAGGTTCCGATTGGGTACCTCAATTATATCTGCAGGTACCTTACCTGTTGCCCAATAGCCTCCAAAACCAAAAACAAAAGAAAAGATGAACAGCACGAGATTTCTATTCAGCAATGGCGTCGTTTCACGCTTCTCCGAGGCTCCTCCTGTCACCACCTTCCTCGAATCCCTTCCAGGTACTCAATTCAATTACCTCTCCATTTCTTCAATGAATTTTTGTTTCAGTGAACAAATTTTGGTTCTTTTTCCTTTAATCAAAAACTCATTGAAAATTTTGCAAAAATTTTATTTAATTGTATAAAATTCTGTGCTTTTTTGTGTATTTTCCTCTCAGGGGCGTACACGACAACCAGAACACACGAAAATGGATCGACCCTTTTGTTTTGGGAAAGGCATATAACACGACTAGCGAATTCTGCAAGAATCCTACTAAATTCAAAGCCTGAACTCATTTTCAAGCCAACCAAGAAATACCCATTGTTTTTTTCTCCCTTATCAATCACTTCATCAATGAAATGGGAGTCGAGGATTCGATCATTGGTTAATAATTCAATGAACCAAGTGTTACCCATAGCTCTGAAGGAGAGGTCTGATGGGGAGGAGTTGGCAGTTACAGCTCTTGTTTGTGGGGATTTTGAGAAGCTGAAGGAAATGAAGAATGTGGGCGATGATGATGGATTTTTTGGTGTTCTTGATGTGCATTTGCATGTAGGGAATTATGTTCCTCCGGTGTTCGGTATAGAAGAAAATGGGGCACATTTGGCTTTGGTGGGTCGTGGTAGGGATGTTGCGGCTGCTAAGTATTCGGCCTGGGTAAGGTTCGTATTGCATTTGAAAGATAAGAAGTTATAAATTTTCAAGGAGATATTGAAACTTTAAGATGGAGGTGGGAGAAAAATGGCAATTTTGACTTATCTAAATACCTGTTGGGTTTGTTATTATTCTTTTGTTTGCTTCTAACATACATGTGAGGATATTTATATTATTGAACTTTTGGTTTTCTTATTTCTTGTTATTATCCACTGTATGAATATTAATTTTAGCATTTTGCATTCTAGGCAGGTTAAGAATGCCATTGGACAAATTGAGGCCTCCTTCGGTAACTGAGCTCTTGTTGTCAAATGATGGTGATCGGATACTTGAAGGCTGCATAACCAATTTTTTTGTCATTTGCCGAAGGGTGAGTGGCTAAGAATTCAAAATCTACGTTTGGAGGTGGGTTTTGCTTTTATAAACTTTGATTAGATCAGATGGGTGAGTTCTATATTAGCAATAAGAATTATTTCATGACTTGGCAGCACTCAGCATTTAAGTTGGGAGAATGATTACATGACCTATGAATGACGCTTGGACATCTTTCATGTATTAAATGATTTTCTGGTTATAGATGCTAACATGTTGAGGAAGTTTTGAATAGCATGGTGTTCTTGGCAAATCAAATCAGCATGGCTCAAATGCAGAAAATAGTGACTTTCAAGATCTTTGCTGCTGTTTTCAATCCTTTATTGTCCTTTTTTTATAACTTTGGGGTTTTTTCATTTATGCTTGTGGTGGAGCTGTGTGCATGTGGCTATGGGTTTTTATGTGGTTCCTTAGTTTTTCCTCTTAAGTTTTATAATTTATATTGTGCTGTGGAATATGCTTTTAGGATAAGAGTGAAGCTGAGGGGAACTTCCCTCATGATTATGATAGTGCATATTCTGTTGAAGTACAAACAGCACCTATTACTGAAGGTGTCCTTCCAGGAGTCATACGACAACTAGTTATTGAGTAAGCGCTTCTCTTGGCTTCTAAAATTTTATTATCTTTTATTAGTTCTAAATCAGCTGATGGAGGTATCATGTAGCACTATAGCAACAAAGTTTGTTGCAACATATTTAAGTCATTGGATTCATTTACAATCATTTTAGTTGCTTAATCGCTTATGGCTTCTTGATCAAGTGGCACACCCCACCCCCTTGCCCTTCCTTTTTCAAAAGGCTTGAGGTGGAAGGTACTGAGTTTGATTAATGCTGGCTAGGTCCATAGGAGACTTCCGAAATGTGAAGAATTATTTCCATTTCATTATTAAGTTCATGCTTCCTGCTTACTAGGTGGCTAACATTTGGTAGATTCATTGAAGTAAATAACCATCAACCTGTTATAGCACTTGACAGAAGAGTGAGAAAACTTTCATCAGTTCAAACTTCCTAATGCAAATTAAACTAATAAACTGCTTCTTCCTAGGATCTACCACACTTAATGATGAAATTTTTTATCCGTGCAGAGTATGCTTGAGCAAGGGTATCCCTGTGCGTGAAGTTGCACCATCATGGGAAAAGCATGGACTTTGGGAAGAGGCTTTTGTTACAAGTAAATTATTTTTTCATTCATTCAATTCTTTGAGGTTACCTTTTACCATCATTTTTCAGAGGGATGCCATCACTTTTATATGTTGACATCTCCCTTTTGCATTTTTTCATTGCTATTGACTTTTTCCATGTGATTAGACTAGGTGCACTCATATGAGGTCTATTCAGCTGCCACAAAATTAATATTTCTTAGGGTGGACCAGCAATTAGGATCTAAACAAGTGCTGAATTTTAAGTCTAATCTCTACACTTTGATTTGTATCTCAAGGCTGAAGTTTAAACAGAAAAATCAGTTGAAACTTTTTAACCATGCAAAGCTGTTAATAATCCTTCAGTTTTCTATTTTTCCCCACTGTTTTGTTTAAGAGACAAAATTGGCCCAACAATAGATGTCTAGTTACAGTGGAACTTTGAAATAGAGGATGGCGATTATCATGTACCCTAGCAGAGCAATTGTTCAGTTGTGGTTACAAAATGGATTAAAATTGAACATTTCCCTTTTTTATTTAATCTTTCTTTTGTTGTCCGATATGTAGGTTTTTGTTTTTAACTTCAACGTTTTTATGCTATCCACTTTTCATGATTTGATTTTAGATCGTTTTACTATAAACAATTCTTGATAAGCAGAATTTTTTTAGATAGCTTGAGAGTTATACAGCATGTTGAGACAATTAAAGTTCCAAGTTCATGGGAATCTCTTGGTACAAAATGTTCTGAAGGAATATCATGGATGGAGAAAAAATTTGAGGTGTGATCTTTCTTACAACAGCATTAGTGACCTGGGATTTTAAATGGTGCTGTTTTCTCATAATTACTTCTTTTTTTTCATTGAAATCAGCAGGGTCCTGGGATGATCACAAAAGTCATACAGGTAAAATTTGATGAGCAGGTTATTTAACTATACCATGTAGGACAAAAAGTGAATGTGTGAAACTGTTGCATATATTAGGAATAAAAGAGATGGGAAGCTACAAATTGTTTAGAACATTAAAGTATAGAATGCCATTTTGCACCCAACATGGGAAAAAAAAAGTTGCTTCATTTTTTTTAATCGTTTGTTTATGTTTTCATGGAGGAGCAGAAAGAGATCATAGAGAGAGCCTGCATGGAAAGCTACCCATTAAATGAGTTCCTATAACAGACAATGGATTTTAATGTGTTGTAAGATCTTTATGCGCAAGCAAGACAAAAACCTTGTATAGTGTGGCATCGATCCCAAAGCTGATGTTATACTTGCATCACAAGCATGAATTCCAGGTGTGAGTTTCTTGTGCCTGTTGCACATGCTGGGTAAATATTTATCAGGTTGAGGAGCTGCTACTTGATTTCAGGACTTACATAATTAAAACTGAAATTTTATTGGAACAGAGGTAACTTTGTTTGCCTTTAGCTTAAAGTATTCATACATGTACAGTCAGCCTTTTCTAATTTTTGATTGTTTGATCAGTTGGCTGATTAGAGGGGTCCTTCCCAGACTTTTGACCAATCATGTGGCTTGTAAATCGACAAGAATTATACTTCCATTTTGGATATACACTGGGTCATTCTTGTTTTTGCCTGTTCTTTGCTTGAACTGTTTTATCTCTACTCAAAGTGGCTTTACAGACCTTGTGTTGATACCCTTTGATTTTACAAGAGAATTGTCCCCCTCTCAGGCAGAAATGCAAATTTTCAAACACAGTACACAGGCACACTGCCAGTGATGGTAGGTTTTTTTTCAGTGTCACCTGAAACATGTGAATTAGCAAAGCCACATGCATTTTCAGTGGTGTTCTGTTAGCTGACTGCCCTGACACAATACAAGCATGACCTGCCCTTCAATTATAATATTTCAATGCTTGTACTGGTATTGTTAGCCTGGTTTCCTTCTATAAGCCTCTTGAGATCAGCCACCATTCTCATTCCCAGTTTGAAGGTTAGCATGAACTGAGCTGCAAGCTAAGCAGAGCTTACCTTAATTTCTGCTTTTCTTTTATCCTTTTCTAATTCCCTAGTTACCTTTGTTTCTGCACAATGATACGATATTGCCTAGGACATAAGAAAAAGGGCAATTAAAAGCACAAACCAATAAGTAGCCTGAACCTGAGTCTAGACTTTTGTTAATCGTCTGCTGAGGTTAGGGTTCAGTTCAACAGTTAACCTAGTCATCTAGGTTAGGGCTTGGACTATGATATCATTGCCATTGAGTCCACCTAAGGTTTAACCTGTACCTTTCCCCCTCTTCTCTTCCAATAGTTAGAGCCATGCTTTTACCGACATGAATTGAGACATGCAACCAATCAATTTAAAGTAAAAAAAAAAAAAAAAAGTAATTGGCTAAATTCTTCCCAGAGTGTGGCTTTTCCATTTTAACTTATATTTCTTCAAATAATGACTAATTATTGGAATTTGGCTAGTAAAACCATAAATTCCAAGCTCTAAAAGTGGTAATTGATTTTCTTAGTAAATGCAAAGAGATTCTGTGGTAAATTATTTTTTTTCATTCCTTTGTACTTTTGTTCAAACCATTAAAAATAATCCAAAAAATTACATAATTTTCATTACTTAAACTATATGTGTATGCTGTTAATCTATCAATTTCTCAATCAGATTTCTTTGGAAATTTGTTAATAATATTTCCATGGATGGCAACTTAAATTAAATTCCTAGCTTATGTAGACATGACTTTCTACTATCTTATGAATCCAAACCTACCTCTTCAAAATTTGAACCCAAAATCTAAAGAGTCAATTAACCCTTCATAAAATCTAGATTTCATGCAACTTAGCATTGAAGAAAAACCAATAATTTTTATAATTAATGAAAATGTAAAAATATTAGATTTAATGTTAGTTTTTCTTTTTATGCACGTGACATATAACTTAACAAGCTAGATGATTACATAACTAAATTAGAATCTAAAATTACTAGACATTAATCATTCCTCTCATCAACTAGCATTGGAATCCAAAATCACAAAAAAAAATCAATTTTAAATTCTTCTCTTTTCGTTAAATTAAAGTAATTTTTTTAAAAAAACCTCCTTTTTCTCTAAATCTCAAAAAAAAATCTAAAAATCTTATATTTTGTTTTTTTTAATTAGAAAAAAAAAGAAAATTTTCAAAAAATTACTTCAATTAAGAAAAAAAAAGGCAAATGAGAGGAGTAAAAAAAATAAAAAATGCTCATATAATCACATCATCAAGTTATAAAAATAAAAAATATCAATTGACGTTAAATCTAATAACGATTAATTTATCGTTAAAATTAAAACCTTTACATCAAAATAAAAGTTAAAGCATTCCTTTGAATATAATAAAAAATTTAATTAAATAAATAGATATAATACAAAGATTTTTTTTTAAGTTTATGCCTATATTTTAATAACACGAGATTTATAAAACTTCAATTTAATAACTAAAATCTGAGCCTAATGAGCTATTACATTATATTGTATTAAATTCTCAATTTAACAAAAAATATATCTAAATTCATCATTCCACATTAGTTTTTTATTTTTAATAACAACACAAACAAAACGAAGAACTCATGAAAAATGTAAAGGGTGATTTTTGAGAAAGAAATCAGAAAAGAAAAAGGGTATGGATGGTTATGGTGGCTTATTGATCAAAGCCACTGGAAACAGCCCAAAAACGTGGGTGATATGAGAGATAGTACAGATACAGATGCTATAAAGAAGGGCAACTTCCTTTGTAGAATAAAGAAAAAATCAATCAAATAAGAAGAAAAATAGAAACAAAAGCCAACGGTTTTGATAAAAACCGAAAGTCCGAAACCAAAATTTATATAAACAAATCAAAGAAAACCCAAGTCTTTCTTTTTGCTTTTGCTCTCTTTCCTTTCTTTTCCATCGTCTGATCTTCTTTCATTCATTCCACCAAATAAAAACAAATACTTACGAACCATCTCCACCAATCCCCTCCTCTCGCGCCAAATACAAAAAAAAAACCAATTTTCTTCTCTCTTTCTTTTCTCTACTCAGGTTCGTCTCTCTTTCTCTCTTTTTTTTTAAACCCTTATATTTATGTTTGTATGTATGTTTTTGTGTATCTGGGTATGTCTTTGTTTTCGAGAATAATGAAAAATGATTTATGGGTAAGCCTTTCTTTTTGTATGTATGTATGTATTATGTATGTATGTATGTAAGCATCTGAGTATGTTAATTTTTACATATATGCATCTGGGTATCTCTTTGTTTGTTAAAATTCTGATAAATGATTAATGGGTTTTTTTTCCCGATTTTGAGGTTTGTGTATGTATGGATGGATGTGTGCATTTGGGTATGTTTATTTATGCAAATATGCATCTGGGTTTCACTTTGTTTGTTAAAATATTGATAAATGATTAATGGGTACCGATGGGTTTTTTTTTTTCTAGTGGTTTTTTTATTAGTGATCTAGGGTTTTTGGGGATATGGCTGATGGTATGCAAGCGGGGCCAACGAGTCCGGCAGGAGGGAGTCATGAGAGTGGAGGAGAGCAAAGCAGTCCTCACTCAAATGTGAGGGAACAAGACCGTTACCTTCCAATTGCTAATATAAGCAGAATCATGAAGAAAGCATTGCCTGCTAATGGGAAAATTGCCAAGGATGCTAAAGATACTGTTCAGGAATGTGTTTCTGAGTTCATCAGCTTCATCACTAGCGAGTATGTACAGTCTTAATCTTGGTTTTTTTAATTAATTTGTTGAGAATTTTTGTTATATTTTATTTTCTTGAATTTGGTGATTCTGAAATTGTGGAGATTTGTTGAGACTTTGGATGTTTGTTTTGGATGCGGTGATTATTTTTGGTGTTTGGAAAGTTGGAAGTCTTAGCAGGTTTTTTTTTTTTTTTTTGGGTTGTAAAGGTCTAGTTTTTGAGGGATTTGATTTTTAGTCTTTATGAGAAAGTATGGTATTTGTTTTCTAGATTGTGAAATTTTGATGCTTTTATTTTTATGTAAATTACTTAGGACAATGTCTACTGTCTAGGAATTTATATCTGAGTTTATCAACTTCATCACCAGCGAGTATAAAGAGTTTTAGTTTTACTTGTTTAGAGTTGAATTAATGTTGTTGGGGAATTTTTTTTTTTTTCTTTTGAATTGTAAATTTGGTGTCTTGAGATTGGGGGATATGATTTTAAGACTTGGTTTTGGTGCTTGGAAAAGTTAGGAGTGGCTTGGTTGGATTTCTGGTACTTTAGGGTGGTAAAATTATAGTTTTTGAGGGATGTGAGATTTGGGGTGTGGGGGAAGTCGGATATTTGTGTTTTGGACTATAACATTTTGGTGTTTCTTATGAGTATCTTTCATACATAATCTACAGATTTGTTTTCCGAATGTTGTTTCATATTGGTGCTTGTTTCCTTTTCCTTTTTCTTTTTCTTGAATTAATGTACTTGAGAAGTTTATTACATTTGTGTATGAATTGTAAATTATAAATTTGGTGTTTCCTGAAATTGAGGATGTGATTTTGAGACTTGGACCTTTGTTTTTGACTTGCTAATTTTGGGTGTTTGGAAAAGTTGGAAGCTTGACTGGTGATTTTGGCTTTTGGATGATAAAGCTTTAGTTTTTGAGGAATTCAATTTTAGTTTATATTGCAAAGTAGGGTCCTTGTTTTTTGGGTTGTGACTTTGGTGATTTTGGGGCAGGTAAAGGCTCAGTTTTGAGGGATGTGATTTTGCTTTCAGTTTCACGAGAAACAGCATGTTTTTGATTAACATCTTTTCCCTTTTCTTTTGTGACTGGTATGAATATTGGTGCTTTTGGGAACAGGATATCATTGGTTTGCTTGATTTTTTGGATGATAATTATTATTACGTTAGAGCTTGCTTTGCGTGTTAATGGAAAGTGAGGTTTTGGTTTTGTTAATTGTGATGGTTTCTTTTTGGAATTGAGGTTTAATTTTGTCAAAATGGTTTGGACTGTTTGTTTTGTAGGGCTAGCGATAAATGTCAGAAAGAGAAGAGGAAGACAATTAATGGGGATGACTTGTTGTGGGCAATGGCAACATTGGGGTTTGAAGACTATATTGAGCCACTTAAAGTATACCTGGGGAGGTATAGGGAGGTATGTAGGGCTTTGACTTTTAACCTCTATGCTTCTTTTGAACTTTCTGCTTGATCCTGGATTAGGCCATTAGAAGATTGTGGTGCAGTTTAGAAAAGGGAAATTTGTTGTCCTATTCTGCTCCATTTTGTTTGTTAATATTATCGTGTGAATCATACCAGTAAATAATCTACATAGGGCTCAATTGACATTAGTTAGAAGTCTAAAACTCAATAGATGTTTTATTTTGTTGCCTGACATTTTCATATTAATGCTGTGTGCCTGGCCTCTATAATTTTTATCTGACTATTTTCTTTTTCTTTCTTTTTTGCCCTCTTCTTGCGACTGATGTTATGGGAATGATCATGATGTACAGTTGGAGGTAATTATACCGTCATGCGAACCACTAATATATTTTTTTGTAGTATGTGTATTTTGATATTGTCTCCTCTTTAAGGCTAGGATTAACATTACCTGCAAACTGTGAAACTGACAGGGTGACACCAAGGGATCTGCTAGGGGTGGTGATGGATCTCTTAAAAGGGATGCAGCTGGAGGTCTGGCTGCCCAAAATGCACAGGTGCAACCAGGATACTTGCTAAAATGTTTTTGCTTTGCATCTTTTTCATTCTGAAAAGTCCTCAACTTACATTACCATGTTTGAATTGGTGGTGAACAAATTGTGCAGTTTGCAATCCAGGGGTCATTGAACTATATTACTTCCCAAGTAATCTCTCTCTCTCTCTCTCTCTCTCTCTCTCTCTCTCTATATATATATATATATATATATATCCCCCTCTATTGTTTGGCATTATTTCATACAAGATTTGTCTGTTTGTTGTTTACCTGTCTTTCCTTCTGATAGTAAAGAGTATTTTGTTGATTAATGTTTAACTGCTCATTAGATTCATGTTAAACAATTTGCCTTATCAGGCTTGATTAGCAATAGATTTTACTAATATAGTTGATTATTTTCTCAGTCTTTTGTTTCAAATCCTTCCTTTCATTTTGGTTACCTTTGCACCATAAAATTTCCTTTTCTGATGATTTCATTAGAGTGAGGGTTCTTTTAAAATATGATTTGCATAAATCTTGATAAATAAGGGATTGAATAAGGTAAAGCATTGTGTGTCCTCAAAAATAGGATTTGTATAAATGTTGATAAATGAGGGGTTGAGTTAGGTAAAGCTGCTTAATCAGCTTATCATAATTATTCAAGGAGAAGGTCTTTTCACCAATTAGGATTTGATTCTTGAATATGAAAGGAAGAATGATAGGATTACAATGTTCTAATTTTCATTAAAATTGATTGATTGGATGATAACTCTTATGCATGATTTTGTACCTCACATTTCTAAAAGCTTTATTGTCATTTACATATTTTAGATTGCATTTAATATTAATGCATTGACCCTATGATTCTGTCAAGTTCCATCAGCAATCAGTTGAGAATAATTAAGAGCTTCTGAAAATCTATTATTGTTAGACACCACCCCACCGCCCCCCTCCCCCCCAAAAAAAAAAAAAAAAAAACACACACACACACACACACACACACACCCTCTCTGCCATACCCCTTTTTTTCTCTTCTATCAACTGCAAATTGTAAACAAAAGTTCATGTAGAATTTTCCAGAAATATTCCAGCAGAAACGGTATGTACATGCTTGGAAGCAAAATAACATTGATCCCAGGTTAAGGAGAAGGGGACAGCCTATACTCCTTTTTGCATGCTCTCTAGCCAATATGAGGCTATTACTTCCCACTGCTCTGTGTGACATTGTAGCACCCTGTCTGGCATAATGAGAGCTAAATAGTGATGGTCTGATAGATAATGGATAATCAGATGTGATAAATCCCATATCAGAAAGGCTTGAGAATAATGTGCTCATAGCAACTTTTTGCACACGTCTCTTAAAAAATTTAAAGATAATACACTCATATGTTTCATGTGTGATGCATGTTTTTACGTTGAGGTATATAAGCATGCTTACTATACCCCACACCATTCTAGACTCACGACGGTTTGCAACTATTAGTAACATTATAGGATGATAGGAATAGGATAGATAATCAATACTTAGCCATGTCAGATGGTGATTAGTGTTTACTGTACTATGCCTAGTTGCCTTGAGCTCATCTTATAGACTCCTTGTTGCAAATTTTAATAGCTTTGAAGAGAGATTCTTCCTTCTCAATGGCAGGATATTATGAAGATTTAAAAGGAAAGCCTATGTTGGGCTGAATTGATTAATATAGGATCACTCTATATGATCAGCTTATCTCACGAGGCAAAATGAATTATGCTCTTTGTTGATGTACTAGGGAAAATATATACTGCATGTTGCTTAAGTAGGGAAGTTTCAAAGTTAAAGAATGAGGGGTAGTCAACAATTCAAACTTATGCCAAGCTAGATATTTTAACTAGTTGGTAAATGAAGACACCTTATCTATTTTAGCATTAGCAACTAGCTTCTTCGTTGTAGCGGCAATGAAATAGACCAGAGGACAACACATGATGTGCATGTTCAGGGTAAAAACTTGGGATTTATGGTGAAATTATTGCAAAAGTAGTATTTTACATTCACTAAAAGAAGGGTCCTCTTCCCCCCTTCTCGCTCTCTCTAAACCACTATGTTCTATATTTGCTAATTTGTATCTCTAAAGATATGAAAAGAGAAATAAGTGCCTGTTGAAACTGTAATTCTCACTTGTATTTCAGTGATTCAGTTTCCTTAAATCTTGCAGGCACAAGGACAGCATATGATCGTTCCCTCCATGCATGGCAATGAGTAGCTGATCCTATCTTATTTTACCAATTTTAAGAGTTCTAGGACTGGTTAAATTGTTTAGTTCCAACACCTATAGGATCTTTAATGTGGATTCATCTTATTTATGCAAAGCTACATACCTTGGGGGTTTTCGGTTCGCCTGTTCTTAGGTGATTTGGAGCTCTGTAAAAGGTTTTTAAGTGCTGTAAATTTGGCTTTTTTTATCTGATATATAATTGCTTTGTGAATTTGAGAAAAAGAAAAAGTATTCTGTACATCTTGCAAGCTTTTGAACTCTATCAAGGCATGGTTAGATTGGTAACTAACGATCTGAATGCTATGAACACCATGAATGATTTTGTCTTCTTACATTTTCTTTGATTGAGATCTTGGCACTGCTAAAGGCTGAGTAACTGAACTAATTTGAAATTTGTACCATGAAGTTTGCCAAATTATATTCATCTTAAAATCATTTTTGGACTTGGATTGAGTTTGACATTGTGAATTTCTTATTCTAAACCCATGGTTTAGAAGTTGCAAAATTTGATAAAATCATACTCAAAACTCTCACTTCACCTGAAATTTCATCATGTTTGAGGATTTAATAGCACTAAATTATTATTATACTTTTATTTATTTAAACCGAAACTGAGAGTACAAAGAATTTAATTATATAGTGGAACCCATATTAGAAGACTTGTGCGACTCTTGAGCCTTGAGTCTCAACCCATGACCATCAGTAGGCCTATGCAGTTCTTTGATCCTCGAGTTTTTGAGTTTACATCCACAACAATTGCATATCATCGATGCATGGATCACGAGGTACATAATTTTTTTTCAAAAAATTATTTTGGTTGAAACGTGTATCGACTATATTTATAAAAATTTTAAAATTTTTTATTTACCTTATATAAAATTAAAATATATTTTTTTATTTCTATTAAGACGTCAATTGTGACATTTTCTTTTACTTAAGTTTTTTCTTTAAAAAGTTTAATGTGACAGTTTTTCTCTCTCACTTAATCTCACGATGAGGACTGTAATCACTTTGCCTGCCTTTCTTTTAAGTTGGATATGCTAGAGTTGAATTTAAGTTAAATCTGTTCTAATATGATTTTATTATGGATCATTAGTATCTACTCAAAAAATTAATTTGATAGATTATGTAGTACTCACGTTTATAAATTTTTTAAAATTTTTTATTTGTTTGACGTGAAATTAAAATATTTTATCTTTGAAAGATTCTCATGTTTACATTTTTTATTTTTTAATAATAGAGAAAAGAACATTGCTAAACCAAATTTAGGATTTTAATCAAATCTTGATCTTGCTTTTGTGGCTTGAGTTTAAATAAATACGTGATCGCATAAGACATGCGGGATTGTTCTTAGGAACCCTTCCCCAGCACCCACAATCAACGACACCATACGTGGCAAAGCACAGAAGAAGATTGTGATATACGGTCGTGACCGCATGAAATCATAACTCTCCCTATCAGGTAGCAGCACGTGACATCATCTTGTGCTGAGACGTGGACACGTTAGATGCACGTGAGGCAAAGACATTGGGTACGAGAACAGACAGAGAGAGACGGCGTGGTCACATCATATGTTTTTGGTCTCTGATCTGTCGCAGTAGTAAAGCAATGCAAAACCAAACCAAGCCAAAAGTACGACGGTTTGCTTTTCTTTTTGTAAGGAAAAACCTACTTACTACTACTCGAAGGACACAACACAAAGAAGAAGAAGAAGAACAGGAAGAAGAAAGAAAAATAAAACCTGAAAGGGTAATGGTTTCCAGTCTCCTTATCCCACAACGTGACCATCATTTCTTGCCTGCACGAGCCAGCCAGCTCAATCCCACCCTTCCCACTTGGCTTCTGCAGAGAAGCTGTCTCTCCATGTCTGAAAATTCCCTTTTGGCTGCTTCCCATGCAACCACATGAAAAGGTTGTCTCTCTCTCTCTCTCTCTTCATCCTCAAATTATATTTGTATACTATATAGTCTATGTTTGTATAGTTGTATACATGAATGTGATGTAAACATGAAAACACCATGGTCAAGCATTATTAATGCCAGATAATTTATTTTCTTTAATGGGTTTATCTAATATGAGTGATTCAGGATATATTGGACCTCAAAAGCATTTTTGTTTGAAGAATTAATGGAAAACCAAAGTCGTTGAGCAGAAGACATATAGCTACTTGGTCAATTATTACTATTTAAACATCAATACCTATTTTATGAAAACCTTGTTACAACATGCAAACTACTACTATAAGATATGGAAGAACTAATTTAAAGATTTTTTTAATTGATTCATGGTGAAATGACAAGGTTGGAATTGGGCCAAAGGGGTTGGTGTAAGGGCAAAAAAAAAAAGAAAGTGATGATGAAGGAGGAGGAACTGTTTAGTATGTTATTAATGTGTCCTACAATTATCATGTTAATGAGGCCTATGGGTCATGGTGTCTTTCTCCTTTGCCAACTCACACCCTCAAAAGCTCCAGCTCACACCACTATCACCCCCAGTTGAGCCCTCTACTCTCATTTTTATAATTTGCTTTTATGGCGTATGGGGCCAGGCCAACCCCTCCTAGTCACATTCAACCCCCCCAACGTACCCTAGACAAATCAACAAGATTCACATTGTTTTCCCTTTTTAAATTATTATATACATAGAATTAAAAACACTTCACAAATGCAATCATACATTTGCTTCAAAGGTTGATTATATATCTTAATTAAACTCTATCTTCGATATAAAACAAGAGTAATGTTATTTTGTTCGATAATTAGATAATTCAACTACTCAAAAATGATGAGGGACATTTATTTTTTTGAATAATCGGATAATTAGACGATCCAATACCCTAACTTTTTTTATATGATATCTTTTCAATTATATTTTTCAATTTTCCCAATCTTTTTTTGTCAAAGTATACAAATATGTGTTTAGGGTATTTGTATTTAGCAGAGAGAAAGAATTAGAACAGTTTGCTTTCTGCAATACAGCTGGCCACGTTTTGTGTAAGTGCAAAGAGAGGAGAGGAGGGAAAAGAGAGATGAGATTTTTGAGTATGTATCTGTTTCAGCCCTCACGTGGCCTTAGCCTTTGTTTTCTTTGAAATTCGAACTCAACTCAAAGATAAAAGAGACAGAGGCATCCCAGTCCAGCTCCATTGGCCATTAACACTTTTTTATTCTTTTCTCTTCTTTTTTCTCTTGTTCTTGATGGAATCATATACATGGCCATTTTTTCCAAGTGTAAACCACTCTCTCTACTTTGCAAATTGTTTTGAAATTGTTCTAAATTTAGTTATGATTAATTATGTCCATCATCTAAAGATTTTTGTGGGGGGCAAGAACCTGAAGGTGAATAATAGATAGACCAAATACAATTAAAAAATGAAATTAATGGCACTTGGGATAATTTTTCTCTAAATTATGTTCAACAAAGAAATTAGGGTTGGATTTATTATTCAATAAAAAAATCACAAGAAAATCTTGCATCGGCATGTTCTAACTAGGACACGTCTTAACGGTTTAAATTCGATATTTTTATTTGAAATTTTTAAATTGAAATTACAGAAAAAAGGGAGAGAATTGTCTCAAATTGTATAATTTAAGACTTAACAATCCAAAATCAATATATCAATAATATCTCTCTACAATAACCCATTGCAAAAGTTGACACTTTTATAGTTTTTTGTTGTGCATATGTTTGTTTATGGAGTGGAAATTAGGTCAAATAATGAGGAATAGTCCGAAATTAAATTATAAACTTCAACACCCTTTGCTCTAGTAGTAGTCTACCAAGTAAATTGGCTCCATGTCTAGTATAATAATATTGATCTAGGCTTAAAATAAAAGACATTATACAATACAAAATATATAAATTCATAGATATTAGACTTCCTTTTTCTTTCAAAATATATATAAGTTATTGCAAAATTCAATCATACACCAATTAATCTATTATCATATTGAAAACCCATAACCTCAAAAACTATGAAGAGAGAGAACTAAAGCTTGAAATTTAAATTTTTATATCGATATGAATTATTCACTCATGTTAAATTTGAAATAAGAACCGAACATTTTAATCTAAATGACGTAATTTTCCTATATTGATTTTTTTTTTGAAATTATATATATAGCACTATTTTTTACAACATTTCATTTCTCAAAAGTAAGAAAAAAAGAGAAAGAGGAATAGCAAAATTTTGAAGTAGAAAGTGGAAATTTAATTGAATTTTTGTAGAATGGTGAGGAAGAAAAAAAAAAGCAAAAGAAAAGGAAATGTTGTGGTGTAATTCACGCGCCAGTTGAAGAGGAGGGGCAGGAAATGAACTGTTGTTTTGTAATGTTGTCAGTCACGGTCAAGGGAAAAGCTTTGACGGCCTTTTTTTTTTCCTTCTTTATTTATTCTTTTTCATTAATATAGTTTTCTTTTCACCTTTTTGGATCATTTTGGCCACCCAAATTCATTTTAATTAACAAGTCTTGATTTTTTTAATTAATATTTATGAATACTTTTTTAATTACTTTAAATAATAATTAATGTTTCTAAATAAAAAATAATTAGACATAAAAAGACAATTAATGTTTCCATTATTTAATTGAAATTTGGTGATCTTAATAAATAAAAATTATTCAATATTATTATTAGAATCAAAAAATATTTTTTATGGAATTCATTAAACACAATTAGAATTTTTTTAGATTAATTAGAATTTTATTTAAAAACTGAATAAATCTCATTTATATTAATAATAAAAAATTAAAATAATAACTTAGAAATATAATGAACAAATATAACTATTTACATCAATTAAAAAGTTTTATCACATCTATACCTTCATACATATTATAAATATAATCAATTTCATGTTTTATTTTGGGTTAAACTAAATTTCCAATACCATCTTAAAATTTATAATCATATTACGAAGATCCAAAACTACATAACATTATTTATAAGATTAATCTAGAATGATTTATTCTATTTTATTCACTTCTCTTTAATTTCTTCAACCAATGACTTTCTCATTAGGATTGCATTGATTAATTTCATATCATTCATGAGCTTACACATTTCTTTCGCACTTGTACTTGTCATATTATATATATATATAATTTACTGAATCTCAACATACAAATATAAAAAATATCATTTTTCTTTCGGATAATTAACACAAAAAATATCTTAATATCTTTGGGTGAATTCTAAAATTTGTTCAAAACCTAGCGAGAGATGCTCGAAACGAGAAGTCATCCAATGCCGTACAAAAATTATGCAACCCTCTTAATAAACATGACAATATCGACTTTTTTAAATAAAATTTCATGGAAAAAACTAAGGACAAATTAAAGAAGTAATTTTCATTATCATTAAGGAAGAGTTTGATTGGTCATTGAGACATATCTTGAGTGATTTTGAGCACACTATGCTATATTGTATTTGTAGGTTATTTGAAGACAATAGACTTGAATCGGCTCTCGTGTTACCTTTAATTTAGAATCAATTGATCTTTATCTTTAAAAAAAAAAAGAAGAAAAGATCTTAATCAATATTGCTTTCACCCTAAGAAGGTTTAAAGATATATAAATCCCAACTATACATATATAGTTAGGAAAAATATTGAACATTAATTCTTATCTTTTGTCTTGTCTTTTGGGTGTTTGAAACATTGAAAACTTTCTTTATGACATGTAACCAGAAACCGCGTTGTGCATGTTAGTATTGTTACATAAAACCTTAAAAAGCCATTTAAAACACAACCAAATGTGCCGGTAATTGAGGCCCTCCTTGATTTATGCCTTTGATTTTTCATCCCAAAAAAAAAAAAAAAAAAAAAAAACAACAACCACCCACCATATTGTTTCGTTTATCACATGGGGTTGTGTAGAACAAATCAGGGAAAAGACATTGCATTGAATTTTCAATTATAAAAAGTGTCGTGCTTCCAATCATTTTTTTCCTTTTGAGATTCTTCCACCCTACCAAAAAAAAATATCTACATTCATCATCCATATCTCACTCCTTCGACCGTTTGTTTTAATTTAATTATTTTAATCATATTTGTTCTTCGATCTATAAAATTTTAAGATAGATAAAAAACAAAATTAACAAAATCGATACTCATAACATTTATAGACGACCTGATATTGTTCGGATTATAAATTCGATATGTATGACCCCATATTACATTAAAAAGATGATTCGAAATTCGAAAAGTAAGGATAGAAAAGAAAGACAATGTGTATAAAATCATTTCTCATGTAAAAAAAAATAATTAAAATTGTAGTTCATATATGATATGTTTTGAAATATAATAAGATATCAACTAACATAACAAACTCAAATATTTCAATCATGTTTATTTAGAACATAGGCCCATCTGTTTTGGAGTGGAGTTCATAAATTCAACTTGCATTTTAAATGCATAGCATTAATTAATGCACTTGAAGAACTGTTTCACATGATTGATTTTTTTCATGATGGTTATATATGTGCGTGTGTAATGTGTACGATATCAATTTTCAATCACAATCACAGAATTTAAATTAAGAATAATATTTGAAAATTTTCTTGAATTATTTTTTAAAAAATTAAATTAATCTTTACTCTTCGACTACTTTTAATCAAATTTTATATTTTTATTTTAAGTTAAATAAGTCATTATGATTAATACTTAATTGATTGTGAGTGGTCAAAATGTCATTTATGATTTTATACTCACATGGTGTTAATGTGGTAGTGACGAAAAGTGTAAAAATGTTAAATGATTATGTTATCATCCCACGTTATCATCAAATATGACATGTAAGCGTCACGTGTTATAGAATGATAAGTAATATTTTTATCAATAATAGTTAGTCAACAATTAATTATAAGAATTTATTTGATTTTATATAATATTACAAAAACTTGATTAAAACTAATAAAAAACTTATTAAATTTTTTGAATAATTCAGTAACTTTTTAAAATATTATATTTTTAAATGAACAGATTTCTCAATTTTTCAATATTATTTTTTTTAATTAAACCAATGGTGGAACAATTTTAATGGGCATAAATAGTATTTCTCTTTATATATATATATAATTTCAAAATTTTTACAATGGTAAGAATGAAAAAATAGGAAAATACTAGAGAATATGGTACCATGTAAGTGTTGGACAGTCTGATTCTTTGACAGCGAAATAAAATATGGAAAAAGGAATAATTACGAGTGATTTGTCCTCTTACAACTGCAATTCAGAGACTTTCACATATGACAGCTAAGAGGTTTCTCGTGGGAATTAACGACGGGGATTAAATCATTTAAATTTTTGCCATTTGGATAGTGGGCCCCATTCCCATACTAGGAAAGAGAAGTGGGGTCCCCACGTGATCACCTGCTTTGATGTTGATGAACCTCTGACGTTTCTCGAACTTTGACCGTTTCCTCGCTTACTACTTACCACTTACAACTCACATTATTATATGCAAGAAAAATAAAAAATAAAAAATTATTTTCCCATTGTAAGTTGGCCTTAGCCCATAGAAACTCAAATACCGTCCCCCATATAGTTGAAATACAACATATTTAACTTGTTATATATATATATATATATATATATGTATATATATTTCAAATTATCATAATTTGAATTGAAAAAAAAATTCAAATTTAAAATAATTATAAATGTAAACGGATTATTATTATACAAGTATCCGTAAATATTTAATTCAATAACATAAGATACGGATACGCTATATCCGTTTATGGAATGGATTCAAATAAAATTTTTAAAATTCAATACAAATTTAGATAAATTTCGAGTATCATCTTTAGAATACTCTAAACTCGAACTCTATTATATATTATATAATATTTTAAAAATTTATAATTTGTAACTCGAACCATAACTATTTCAACTTGAAAATTATCAAAGCCAAAAATATTCAAAATTGGAAATGATCGAAATACACCTGTTCACCGACTCTAGTATTTAGGAATAGGAAATTTGCTAGCTTATCTAAAATACCAACAAAATTTAAGAGTTAATTAAATAAAAATATATATTTACCAAGAGATAATAATTATTTTTACAATATGATTTAAGTTATTGACGAGTAATAATATTATCTGTTCTTGAACTCACACGTTGTGACAAATATAAAACAAAATGACTTGCAATAATTATTAAATTTTTAAATTTTTTTACATAATCATACGAGGTGATATTAATTTTAATAAATGGATTTGGTTTAAACGTGCATGCAAATTTTGATTAAATTGCGTGCAAAGAGACGCGTTGGCTGACGACAATTTTCTTAGGACTCCACGTTGCGTACGTCAAAATTCAGTTTAACTTTTGTGGGTCCCCTTCCATTTCGTTGTACGGTTTTTAGCTGTCCCACAAGTCTTTCCATCTGTTTTTAGCCCCCTTATCTTCTTCTACGCGTCTGCCTCGGCACGTCGACACACGCTCCTAAGAACTTTTACTATGTAGTGAGATAATTCCACTACTCAAAAATAACGTGTAAATAGTAAAATAATCTATTTATAAATATTTATGATTTTTTATAATTATTAGTGGAATTATCCAGTAATTAATTTAAGAAATTATGATTTATAATTTTGAAGGTGAAGCTTAAATAAAATTAGATTTGGGATTTCTATTGCAAGTTGTAGTATCTCATATTTCTTTTATAATTTTTTTGGATTATTTTTATTAATTTGATGGATGGGTTTTTTTGTATAATCAAGTATAATTTTGAGTGAAAGAAGAATTTAAATCTAATTTTTTTAAGGGATATTGAATCAAATGTTCAAATAATCATCTCATTTTCAAGTAAAATCTATATTTTTAAAATAAGATATTATGACATTTTATATTTTTAGTTGAATAAACACCATATTTAAAGTTGAGGATTGGGTTTTGATGACTTGCAACCAAAAGCAATTTAATTTGTAAAATTATTAACAATTGAGTGTTTTTCTTGTCTAAGGTTGCCTTCTTTTACTTTGTGAGAAATTTCAATATAATTTTAATTCTTTCTTTGTTTTTATCACTTTAAAAATAGTATTATGGTAAAATTTGCAAATCTATGTGGCTGAGGTTGAGTTAATTGTGGGAATAGTTAAAACACATGCAAGATAAAACATAGGCAAAAAAGAACAAAACACTAAAATCTAAATTTTGAAATAAAATATAAAGTATGGCAAGTGATAATTGATATAATTTTTTTACTAGGGTTAAATTTAAATCACTTTTACCATTTGAATTTAGCTCAAAGGATATAGTTACGACGGAATTAGATTAAATTTTTATATTCGAATAATAGTAGAGAAGTAGTAATTTGGTTTATATATGTAAATAAAAAAAAAGACTCAAATTTTATTAGAAGGGCGTTTAAATTATAAATTAGGAAAGTTAAGTAGAAATTTTGAAGAAGATTGAATTTTCTTAGTTTACAATTTTTAATTTTTTCAAGTAAAGTAAAAATAATGAAAACTAAGCTTTAAGTAATAAGTAATAACTAGCAAAAGAAAGAAAACTAAGAAAAAAAAGTAATATTTTGAGATTTTATAATTAACACTCTTAGTTTGGAATAGGATATAGAGAAATAATATAACGTAATACCTAAAAAAAACTCTTGAACTATTTAAAAAAATTTAAATAAATTTTTATTCATTTATTACGTTCAATCAAACTCTTATATTATTATTTTCGATCACATAATTACCCTAATATTAAACGTTTGATTAATTATTGTTACTTAAAATATCACTTATCATTTTATGTCATGTGATATTAGTGTGATATATCAACATGTTATAATAGATGAAGACTTAATTATATGACATTTTTCACCCATCACTTTAACATTACGTGGATATAAATTGATAAGTGATATTTTGACTAATAATAATTAATCAAATCATTAGTCATAAAATTTTATTTGATTAAAAGTATAAACAAAGAGTTTGATTAAATATAATCAAAAAATAAAAAATTATTTAAAATTTTTAAAATATTATACCAAATAATATTGAATCTCAACAAATTAATAGAAGGATCCAAAATAGCAAACCATTCCCTAATGGCGCGTGGACTATTTGCAAGTGACATTTATTACAACTTGTCATACTTTTTAGTTTTTACCTTACAAAGGCACATAAAAAACAAAAGAAATTTAAAAAAAAAAAAAGAAATCAGATTCTGTTAAATTATCGGAAATTTAAAAAGAAAATAACAAAAAAAATAAACGACAGTAGTGTAAATTGAAGCCACTCAATTAAGAAAAATATGTAATAAGTAAATAAATATATATACATAAATAATTAGTGTAAATATGTGTGATCACGTTGATAACGTACTAAGCCCAATGTCTATCTGTCTTGCCTCTCTGTCTCCTTTGTTTTTCTTCATTTCTTTATTTCCTTCCCACCCTGTCTTCCTCCACCTTATATTCACCTTTTCCTTCCCGATTCCCTTCTTGGGTTCCTCTCCTTTTTTTCCTTTCTATCCAAAACCCTCATATTTTCTGCATCATTTACTAAGTCATTGAAGTTAAAGAAGGAGTAGTGTTCTCTTTTCTCTCTACTGCCATGACTATGAGTACCAATATTGGGCAATTTGGTGACACAACGCTGACCAAAGTCTTCGTTGGAGGGTTAGCTTGGGAGACTCCCAAGGAAGCCATGAGAGAGCACTTTGAGAAGTATGGTGAGATCCTTGAAGCTGTGATTATCTCTGATAAAGTTACTGGCAGATCCAAGGGCTATGGATTTGTAAGCTCTTTCTCACTAAAATGGACTCGGTTACTGGTGATTCCGACGCAGTTTCTTTTTCTTTTTTTTTTGCTAAATTTTTGTTTTCGGGGTGTTTCTTTTTAGGTTACATTTAAGGATCCTGAAGCTGCTAAGAAAGCTTGCGAGGACGCCACCCCAATCATCAACGGCCGCCGAGCCAACTGCAACCTTGCATCTCTCGGTGCTCGCCGCCCGAGGTCCGCCTCCGCAGCTCCTCCGCCACAAGGTCTTTATACATAATATTTGATGCATTAGAATTTGCTATCTTAGAGAAACGAAATTAAAATTTTTAGTAATAAATATATTATAATTAATTGTTTTAAGAAACAAAAGATGGTGATGGCATTTTTGTGAATATGACCATCATGGGGGGGTCTGATGTTGGGGGTTTTGATCATGAAGGATCTAACGTTGGACCGAGGGCAGCATCAGCTGCACCAGCCAATCCTGTGCAGTGGTATTACCCAGCGGGAACACCAGCGTCGCCGTTTCACCATCAGCACCATCAGGCCGTTCCTTTTTATGGGTAGGGCCATTTGATTCATTGATCTTGTTGTAGGTTTCATGGTATAAAAATAGACTTTGCCTTAATAACTTCTCTCGTCACTTCTTCAGGTACTCTCCCGCCTACATTGCCGCAGATATCAGCTACAACCATGTAAGTGGGTTTTTTCCTCATGCAATTGCAGTCTATGATAGCATCATGTGATCTCGCTGTCTATCACTGATTTTTAATTTTTTTTTTAAATTTTACATTACCCAAAGAGTTAAAGTGGTCCCACATTGACAATTAATGAAAACCTTGTATCTTTTCATTTCAAGTGAATCCATCCAAGATCTGATTGTCATGATTCAATCAGTCAAGCCAAATTTCCTGGTCAGTGCCTCAGTGGTCCAAACAACCTTAACAAATTTTGCCAAATTTTGCTTTAATAGTCTCTACATGTCCTCTATTGCCATAATACTATAGATTTTGTCTTTTTTAATTGTATTATTTTCAAACATGTCTTTATTCTTCATATTGCAAATGCCAGTTATCATTGGGACTAGACAAGTGAAACTCACATGTCTATAAATACATTAACTGCATGATATATACAAAAATTAAATCATTTTAATTTTTCAAAACACTAATATCATTATTTCATACCTTAATTTAAATAAAAAAAAGGGTCTTAGATTGTAATTCATTCTCTTCGAATTGTTCATTAGTTTGATAAAAAGTGCATGAGGTGAGTACTGAATAGAGATTTTTGTGTAATCTGGTGTGTGACGGTGCAACAGAAACTGAGCTACACTGGAGGAACCTACATGAATGGGCCTTTCTCCCAAGTGTACCCCGGGCAGGCTCTTGTAGGTGCAAACACATTGATGCCAATGTACCCATTCTATCACTACCATCAATCACAGACAATGGGGTTACCCGCCCACGTCTTCCCCCCAACAACAGTTGGTCCCATAACCACAGTCCCAGCAGCTGCAATCATGTCAAAACCTGCTGCAGCAATGGCTCCTAACTCAGGTAACATCCATTGATCCATCATGATGGTGACTCACATGGTAACATGCTTGAAAAACTAAGTGCCACGTCTAATAAAATCATTGTGTCACGTGAGTTCCTGATCAAGTTTTCGTGGGTGATTTTGGGGCCCACTTGCCAACTGGCTTTATAAGGAACCCCATGTGATTTGGATACGAGTATTTGGACCAAAATTATTGACCAATCTAACAAATTAGAGCCTTATCTTTACATCATTTTAAGGATAATTTATCAATTATATATATATATATATATATATTACTATAAACTTCACATTCATAAATGATTTTTTTTAAATAATTATGATTGAATAATCGTAAAATTGTAGTTGACATGAGTTCAACTTTAAAGACAATTTTTAACTTATAATCTTTTGTATTATTTGGTTTTTATGAGTTTATTTTTCGTTTTTATCTCCTAAAGCTCATTTTTAAATTATATTACCCTAACTTCTATTTTAAATAACATTAAAAAAAACCCAATTTCAAAAATCGAACCCAACGTATATTAAATAGCTTTAAACATCTTTTTATTTAGGTGTTTTAGCTTTCATTTGGATGATTAGGGAAATAAGATTGTCATGTGTCTTAAATTTGTGGTATGAGTGTTTGTATTTGCTTTATTATTATTATTATTATTATTATTATGATTTTTAGTGATAAAAAAATACTAAAAAAACTGATATTATAAAGACAGTTTGCTTGGCTGTGGAATAGGTACAGTTGGCACATGTGAAGGCTTTAAGAAGGTTGGGTAAGAGGGAAAACTTTGTTGGCAAATAACAAAGTGGGGGAAGATGGTAGCTGCTCAGAGCAACATTATTATCTGATCTGTCGTAGCTCTTTCTTTCCAATATATATATATTTTTTCCTTAAGAAAAAAAATTGTTTAATTAAAATATTTATTCTTAGATGTTTGATAAGATTCTTTCATTCTCTTTATCTCTCCCTCTCCCTCTCTCTCTCTTTCTCTCTAACGTCTAAGCTTGAGCTGTGAACCATTAGAACAAGAAAAGAATGTAACAGAAGTCATGTATCTTTTAATTACCCATATCTTACGGGTAGGGTTTTTTTATGGCTTTAGTGGATTAAATCTACTTCAATAATCTCCCTTTCTTTCTCTCTCATTAGCATCATTTATTTTGGGTATAATTCTCATTAGCATGGTCATCTTCCAATTACCATGTTTAAGGCTTTAATAATACAACTAACTTGTCCCTAAGGAGACATTTCCAAAGAAATTTCGGGTTCGAATCCATGGTCATAAGTAATCTTAACCTAATTTAAGGTGTTTATTCAATGAACTTCATAATCTTAATAAGATTGTTTTAATTTATAAAAACGGACGAAATCAATTTTGTTGAATACATAAGATTTTAAATTATAGAAAAAAAAACACCATTCTCTCGTGCTGTAAACTTATAAATCATCGGAATTAGAATTACTTTTTTATCTTTATATATCTAAACTTTTATCATTATTTTCATAATAATACCAAATGCTCAAAACTCCAAAATCACACTTTTTTTTTCAACTACAACAAAGTCCACTTTCTCATGTGAAAAGTTGAGTTGTTCCTCTTTCAACTACAACCCATTTCCCTATGCTCTCTTGGTTTTATTAAAGCCCATCTCTTTTGTTTTTTTAACGAGGTTGATGGGATGAGATGCAAAGCAATGCAACTCTGCAAGCGTGAGTTGAGAACTTCAATCTCTTCATTCCTTTCTCTAATCAACCCAAGAAATAAAGCTATTAATTTTAACTAGCAAGGCTAACATTGGTTTATGTTATGATCAAATACTTGATGATCAGGTTTATTATTACCCACATAAATAGGGATTACTTATTTAGAAAATTAGGCCCAAACTGGCTGAAAGGGTCTTTCGCCCCAGTTATCCAAACTCGATTTTCATGTGGGTTCGAACTTTTGGAGCAAACACTATCTAACGAGAGCTGCACCAGGTTGGATGCTCTGGGCCAGGCCAGGCCGACTCTCGAAGATTTTTTTGATTAGATTCTTAGACAACATCACATGGACACATCCACGAAAGTGTATTATAAATCAAAACAAGTGATCAAGTTTTTCACTGGAAATCATCAAGAGCGAGGTGTTATGAGATTGGGCTTTGAATGGACCACATCATTGATGGCCTGTTTGAGTGGTGAGCCATAATTAACGAGACTTGTCAGATCAAATTCTAGTAAACATAATAAAAATCTTTTTAGTTATTGTTAATTAATAAATTGTTTTATTTGTTGGCCTTGTTATAGACTCTCTTTATGATTCATTCCAAGTAATAGTTTCGTGTTCTTTGCACGTAAGGTGGAATATTAGAGCGGTGATAAAAAAAATTAAGTCAAAAATATTTTAAGCATGTAAATATAACAAGTATTTCTTGATTTATTATTATTAATTAATTTTATGTTGGATGTCAATCTTAAAAATTTAAAATGGTATTAGAACAGACATTGTCTCTTTTCATTGACTCTTCCATTGATTCATACCGCATGATGAATCTCGTAATACTAGTATTACACGTAAAAAGGAGTATTATGGTTATTATAAAACAAATTTCACATGTGGATTATGACAATACTTTCAGAGGCGGAGGGAGGGGGGCTAGTAGGAGCCCTCGCCCTCCAAAGTTTTAAAAATTTATAAATTTTTTAAAATTTTATTTTAAATATTTATAATTTTATTATCTCAAATATTGAATTTTATATTATATATATATATATATGTCAAAAGATCTCAGACTTACTAAATACTATTAAGATTTTTCAGACAGAAAAACTGTTTCTTTTCTCCTCCGAACACAACCCAATTTGACTGACCAGTCAAGATGCAGTGGTCTGTTGTTACTTGGTACAAGTTTGGAAAAAGGACAAAATGAGGAGAAATAAAGTTGGAATTAACTATTTTTTTTTTCTTTTACAAATGATGAAGGGGTGCTTAATTGAATACCTATAGTTAATTAATTGAATTAAAATAAAATATAAAATTTTAATTAAATATAATAAAAAATATAAAATTATTAAAAAAAATTTTAATAATTCAAAATACGCACTATATTGCAAGTTTTACCGTTGATTGGCACATGCGAATATAAGTGAGATTTCCGAAATTGTGAGGAACGGGTAGGACATTTTAGGTGGTGGATATTTTGTTTTGTTTTGTTTTATTTTTTTTGTAATTGAAAGAGGAAGATTCCAATCTTACTATTTAGATAGAAGATAATACATTAATTAATGAGTTAAATACTTAGATGCGGTATTTTATTTTTTTTCTTATATAAAAGTATATATTTTTTGCGATATCTATATTTATGGTAATTTAATAGTTTATTCATAACTTTTAAAATAAAAAAAATATACATTTATGTTAAATTAAATGTAAATTATGGGATGCACTAATTTATTTATACTTATACTGTACTAATTCAACACTCTCATCAGTTTTCTATTAATATTATAATACTGATAAGTTGACATAGCAAAATCTAAGGAAGATATAAAAGAAAAATATTGTTTAGTACATGAATCTACAATGACTGTCACGAAAATCCCCTGAAAATCCAATGCCAAGATGCCACGTACATGCACAAAAACTGTTTAGTGGAACCCTTAGCCTTAGGAATGCAAAAAACAAAAGAATGGTACTACAGTACTAGGAGTCGTATATATTTTTCTTTTTGCTGGGAGTGATGACCAATCACTGAAAAGTGGAAAGGACAAGAAGCCATTATGTTCGGGCCTTATTAGTTTCTATTCTATTGTCTTTGGATCTCTCTCAAAGGAATACCCCAACTCTCTTTGGTCTTTTGCCCAAAAACCAACCAAAAAAATTGAAAAAAAGAAAGAAAGAAAGTTACTTTGTTTTTCTTTCTCTCTTTCAAAACCCCAAACCCTCATACCCCTTTTGATATTTCTTGCCAAGATCTAGCAAAGGTAAACGTCAATTCTTTGCCTTTTTATGTTATCTCTATAGTTTATGCTGTAAAGATTTCTTCTTTTAATTTCTTTTCCCTTCATGCTTCTTGTGATCTTTCATATGAAGGGTTTTTATTAGTGTTAGGGTAAGGGGTTTTTTGTTAGGGTTTATCAAATTTTCCACTGTTTTCGTGGAAATTTTCAATTTTTTGATGATTTTGAGAGATACCCAGATTAGTTTTTAAATGGATGAAGCTGAAGAGTAGGGTGGTTTAGTTAGTAATGCTACGGATTCTAGTTGTTGTTAGTGAAACTGTGGTTGAGCCAATGGCTTAAACTCTTTTTTGCTCTTGTGATTTATCCATATAGTTTATGGTATAAAATTCTCTCTTATCAGTTTTTTTTTTTTTGTCTTTTTTAAATTTCAATCTTGGAGCTTTATTTTTGATGATTTTGGAAAATACCCAGATCGGTTGTTGAATGGATGAAGCAAAAGAGAAGGGTGGTTCAGGGAGTATTGTTACGGAATCTTCAGTAACTGTTAGTGAAACTGCGGTTGAGACAATGGCTTGTGAGGGTCAAGTTCAGATTGAGGAAGGAGGGGAAGGAGGTCCTATTAATGGAGATGATATAATGGTGGAGGTTTTGGGTTCTCATGTTTATGTTGATGGTATTTGTACTACTGATGGGGGAGGTGGAGGTGGGGTTGGGGGTGATTCAAATGATGAAGCTGTTTGTGGTCATGATGAGCCAGGTGAAGTTGGTTTGGAGGGTAATTTGACTAGTTTAGATGGTGAAGATGATACAGCTGGTGATTTGGGTTCAAGGAGCGACGTTTCGTGTGGTGAAACATTGTCAGCAATTGAGAGGGGTAAGGATCAGAATGAGGTAAATGGAGCTGGGATTGAAGGTTCTAGTGCACCTGATAGTTCTGCAGGGGGAGAAGCTTGTCAGAATGCAGAGCCTTCTAGCAGAATGGATAAAGGTGGGGGAGATGCAAATCAAGCTCGGGAGACACAAAAAGTTGGTGATTTGGATGGCAATGAATTAAATCATGAAAACCAGAGTGCAGTTGTATGTTTGTCAGCTGCTTCTGAAGATTCAAATGTGCAAACTCAAGCTGTCAATGAAGCTCCAATGACTATTGATGGGGAAGATTTAAATACCACAGATGGTGCTCGTGAAACTATATCTGGACGAACAAAGAAAGCTGCTGATGTTGATGCAGACTTCAATTCCTTGGACGTGAAGACACAGGTTACTGTTGAAGATGTTCCCCACTGTGAAGCTAAAGGTATGAAACTTAGTGCTTTTGATCATAATTTGAAATTTCAAGTTGAAGAACGCAATGAAGTTTCAGAGTCTCAGAGTTGGTGGTAGCACTGAAAATCTCTACAATATACATGCAGATTTGGTATCCTCGATTCAGCCAACTGAATTGGTTGTTGAAGGTCAATTGGACGAGAAGGTACTTCCACAATCTGGTTAGGGTGACAGTAAAAAATGAAAAGGTGCTTTGATCCATCCTGACTCATTATTATATGCAGGTTAGTTTGAACATGGAAATTGACAAGCAGGGTACTGATTCTGAGCAATGCCAGATGGAAGTTAATACTTCTCACCAGATCATTAAAAATCATGCTACAGGTGAAGTTGCAAGAGTTGATTATGTACTATATTTTTTTTAATTTGACTCTCTTTGCTGGTTCCAACAATGTTGATTCGGATAGGATTTTGTCTTCCTCAGGAAATGACCTAAGCTTAAAGGCTGGCACAGACATTGACAGGGGAGAGGAAGTTGATTTATGTATGGGGGAAGCAGTGGATGTTGAAAACCAGAATTCTGATGCCAAAATTGTTGGTTCTGATGCAGAGCAAGATGTTAAAGTTCAAGAAGATTCTATTAAAGTTGAGACAGTGGGCATTGGCACTGAAAATCACAAAAATGCATGTGAAGGTTCAGAATTGTTGGGTCACCAAAAAGATGCATTTGTTGGTAGTGATGGAGGTGAAGTATTGAAAGTCAATAACAATGTTTCAAACCAAATATCTACCTCTGTTGCTTCAGATAAGGTATTACATTCCTCGGGAAATGAAGATCAGCTAGCTAAGAGTTCAGTTTCTGAGGATGATTCAAGTGTAGGGCAAGATTTGTATGTTGAAGAACAAGTTACTGGTGCTGAACAAGATGGTTTAGACCAAGTGCAAGAAATGGAAGTTGAAGAACATGATACTGATTCTGAACAGCCAACTAACATTGATGAAAAGACTGTCAAACGGACAGTTCTAAAGTGTGCAAGTGCAGTAAAGGTCCATCAAGCTAAGTACCTGCTGCTGTCAGAGGAAGAAGGTGAGTTTTCTGTGTCTGGTTTAGTCTGGGGTAAGGTGAGGAGCCATCCATGGTGGCCAGGACAAATATTTGATCCATCAGATGCTTCTGAGAAGGCAGTGAAGTATCATAAGAAGGATTGCTTTTTGGTTGCCTACTTTGGGGATCGAACTTTTGCTTGGAATGAAGCATCTCTTTTGAAGCCATTTCGAACTCATTTCTCTCAGATAGAGAAGCAGAGTAATTCGGAGTCATTCCAGAATGCGGTCAATTGTGCTTTGGAAGAAGTCTCTAGACGGGCAGAGCTGGGTTTGGCTTGCTCTTGCATGCCGCAGGACGCCTATGACAAGATAAAATTTCAAAAAGTTGAGAATACGGGAGTTCGGCAAGAATCAAGTATAAGAGATGGTGTTGATGTGTCTTTGAGTGCTAGTTCTTTTGAACCTGACAAATTAGTTGACTATATGAAAGCCTTAGCAGAGTCTCCAGCTGGTGGGGGTGATCGGCTTGACCTTGTAATTGTTAAAGCCCAATTGTTGGCATTCTATCGTTTAAAAGGTTATCATCAACTGCCAGAATTCCAATCCTGTGGAGGGTTAAGTGAAAATGAAGCAAATACCTCACATTCTGAAGAGAATATGTACTTTGGCGAGGAAATTGAGCATACTACACCTATGGATACAGATGCGGAGCAAATTTCCACTGGCCAGGAGACTTCAATGTCTCAGAGAAGCTCTTACCTTAAACGTAAGCATAATCTGAAGGATGGATTATATCCTAGTAAAAAGGAAAGAAGCTTGTCTGAATTGATGGATGAGACATTTGATTCTCCTGATGTTGAAAATGGGACTGATGGGATAGCTAATAGGCTCCCTTCATCATCATCTGGCAAGAAAAGAAAGGCTGTTGATTCTTTTGACGACTCAGTGGTGCAGGAAGGGAGGAAGACAATTTCCCTTGCCAAAGTGTCTTTAACCACACCCCATTTCCCAAAGCCATCCTTTAAAATTGGTGAATGTATCCGTAGAGCTGCTAGCCAAATGACTGGATCTCCGTTGATTCCAAAGGGTAAGCTTGATGGAGGCAGTGAAAATACTGCTGCAGATGGGTATGATGTTCCCTTTGATAATTCTGAAGATGCCCAGCGAAAGAGGATGAATGTTACAGCTGAATACTCATCACTAGACGAGTTGCTATCACAACTTCACTTGGCAGCATGTGATCCGATGAAAAGTTACAGTTCTTTTAATATTTTTATTAGCTTCTTTTCTGATTTCAGAGATTCATTGGTTGTGGATCAGCTTCCTGGGGACAAAGCAGGTGGCAAAAGGAAGAAGTCACCCAATTCTATCATTGGGTTTCCAGAAACTTTTGAGTTTGAGGACATGAATGACACTTATTGGACTGACAGAATAGTCCAAAATGGTTCTGAAGAGCACCCATTACATGGAAATGGAAGGGGACAATATCAAATTGTGCCTGTTGAATTAGAGAAACCACTTCAAAAAGGCCGTAAGTCACGGAAACGATATTCTGATGTCAATCACGATCTGACAGCAGAAAAACCCCCTGGCTATGTTGATGAGAGGGCCCCGGCAGAACTTGTTATGAACTTCTCTGAGATTAATTCTGTTCCTTCAGAAACAAAGCTAAATAAGATGTTCAAGCACTTTGGACCATTAAAGGAATCTGAGACAGAAGTTGATCGTGAAACCAGCCGTGCCAGAGTTGTTTTTAGAAGATCATCTGATGCGGAAGTTGCCTACAATAGTGCAGGAAAGTTCAACATCTTTGGGTCAGTGGCTGTAAATTATCAACTCAACTACACTATATCTGAATCATTCAAAGCTTCATTGTATGCTCCGACCCTAGCTGAGGAGACTCCACTCATGGCTTCAACCCTAGGTGGGGACCATGGACTTGTTGCCTCATCACTGAGTGAAACTTCACTCATTGCCCCAAGCCTAGGCGAGGAAGCTTCTTTCATGGTTTCAACCCTTGGTGAGGACACTTTATCCATTGCTACTACTTTCCATGAGGAATCTTCGATGATAGCCTCATCCTTAGGTGACGACACTTTGGCCATTCCCACAACCTTAGGTGATGGAGCTTCAATCATTGCCACAACCATGTATGAGGAAACATTGCCCATTGCCTCTACCACAGGTGAGGGAACTATGGGTGTTGCTACAACTATTGGTGACCAATCTTTTATGGTTGCCACAACTGTAGGTGAACAATTTTCAACAGTTGTTACAACTATTAGTGAGCAAACCTCAACAGTTGCCACACCCATGGGTGAGGAAGATTCATTTATAACCACAACCTTGAGCAAAGAAACTTCAACCATCACCACAACTTTGGGTGGGGAAACCTCAATGGTTAATGTAAGTCTAGATGAGGAGACTTCAAGCATGGCTACCTTAGGTGAAGAAACTCCTAGCATTCTCGCAAGCTTGGGTGAAGAAACTCCTAGCATTCCCACAAGCTTGGATGAAGAAACGCCTAGCGTTCCCACAACCTTGGGTGAAGAAATTCTTACCATTCCCTCAACCTTGGGCGAAGAAACTCCTATCTATCCTGTGACCTTGGCAGAAGAAACCCCTACCATTACCATAACCTTGGGCCAAGAAACTCCTGACTTACACACGACATTGGGTGCAGAAACTCCAGTCATTCCTTCAACCTTGGACAAAGAAACTCCAGTCATTCCTCCAACCTTGGGTGAAGAAACTCCTGCCATTCCTCCAACCTTGAGCGATGAAATTTCGACCATCACTGTAACCCTGGGTCAGGAAACTCAGACCATTCCTACAATTGTCGCTGAGGAAACTACAACCGTTCTTGCAACCTTGGTTGAGGAAACTACAACTATTCCTACAACCTTGCATGAAGAAACTCTAGCTGTTCCCACAACCTTGGCTGAGAAAACTCCAACTATTCCCACAACCTTGGGTGAGGAAACTGCGACTATTCCCACCACCTTGGGCAAGGAAACTGAAAGTATTCCCAAAACCTTGGGTGAGGAAACTTCAACTAATTCCACAACCTTGGGTGAGGAAACTTCTACTATTCCAACAACCTTGGCTGAGGAAATTCCAACTAATCCGATAACCGTGACTGAGGAAACTTCGACTATTCCCACAACCTTGGGCGAGGAAACTGTGGCTATTCCCACAACGTTGGGTTTGGAAGCTTCGACTGTTCTTACAACTACAGGTGAGGAACCATCAACTGTTTCCACAACTATGGGAATGGAGACTTTGCCCCCTGCTGTGGCTGAAGGTGAGGAATCTGCCACTTAATATCGTCACTGTCAAAAGTTACCTGGAAATTTCAGGTATTGCCTTGCGGTCCTATCTGCATGAAAGTTTTTATCTTGATGTTGTTCAAATTATGATAATTGCTCTCTTCTGGCTTTGCACAATCGAACCAGTTATCAAAGACCATCTAAGAGTGTGGTTCAAGTGATTCTTTTAATTTCTTGCACTTAAATCATTTGATTACTATGGTTTTGGGTGTTTTCAGGGGGAGAAGAGGTGTAAAGATAATGAAATTACTAGATCTATATATGCCACCACTAAGTGGAAATGGTAGTAATAGGAGCAGCTGCTATTCTACATTTTGAGAGGCTGAAGTGAATAGATCTCTGAGCTAATTGGGTTGGTATATTTTATTTTTACCTATGAGGTGGGGATTGGTGGTTTTATATTCGATGTTCATATTGAATCCATCTTGTTTTGTTAGAGCACGGAGCTACATGCCTGCATCATGGGATTACACCAAATATAGTTAATTCAGTGTTTTAGTGGTTTGAAGTCGGATAAATAAACTATGAATAGTGCATAATGACTGGTGTTTTCTAGCATATTCTGCTCTTTTATTTATCTGCATCAGTTTCTTCTACTGTTTTAATTGTATTCTTATTCTTTTGATGCAATTGTTTTAGGCGCGAACACATCCTGAAGTTCTGATGTTGGTATGGTGCTGGTAGGGTTGATTCAACTTGCCACTGAAGACGGCAATCAGACAGACAGCTCCATTGGTGCAACTTGAATCTTCAGCTCGGATTCTTTCTTTCTTAAATTATGCTATAAGCTGCATGGTGTTTATCCACATGCTCCGGCTAGTGTAATATAGTAGCATTTTAGATGACCTTTTCATGGATGCTATCCCTGAGGACTAGGAGAATTGCATTGTAGAATCAAGCTGCCTATCTGTTTTTTATGCCTCCTTATCATGCATGTATTGAAATTGCTGCCCCAGCTTATGCTTTGGTTCCTCATCTGAGTTTTTCCAGGCATGAGAATTTATATCTTTGATGAATAGAGCATGAGGCTTATATTCCACTCTTTGCTAGAACAGGCTTTGTGGACAACTCGTTGAGAGAACTTCTTCTGTTTATCAATGAAAGCCCATAACCCAATAACTCAAATAAAAGCAGAGCAAGTAACATGCATTATTAATTATATGAAATTAGAATAAGGCCCGTGGGATGCAACGGATGTGTAAATTATAATAAACAATTGTGATAGATGTAAGTTCTTTGTTAAAATAATTAAAACTTGTCTAATAGCAATTTTAATGTGCTGTATGGAACTAAAAAATCAATTAAAGATTGATTTGGTGCAGGAATGTATCATTCATGCAGTACTTTGTTATGGAAATATGGCGAATTGCAAATGTGAAGGAGAAAAAGATAGGTTCTCAACAAACAGGAAACCAAACCTCCAAGGGTATCAAGCCTTGTTGTACTGTCCAGCTTGAAGGAGAAAAAACACGTCAAGAATTCACATTATCTGGGACCATTACAAGCTCTCTTGCCACAAGTTTCATGGCCTGGACTGGCTCATCCTTTGAGTGGAGTAGTGGATATGGCTTGAAAACTGATGGTCTGGGATCTTGTTCAAAGGAAGACGTTGGACCTGACAGCCAGGGACATGCCAACCAAATTGTGAAGTCATCTCTGAATCAGACTGAAGATCCTAGTGGACACTCTTTGGAAAATCAGCTGCATTCAGATGACAAAGAAAATTTATTTAGTTTTCAGAATGAAGTCGATGGTCTAAGTAAGCAGATTGAAGCCATTGATTTGAGAGGGGATTTAGTTATAGAATTTTAAGCGGCAGATCATTTAGTATTCAGTCTGACACAGTAATTCTATCACCAAAAGTTTAATGGACTAAGAGTGTTTTCAATACTCTCTCTCTCTCATCCACAGCAAGCAGGAAAGTCCTACAACAGAGAACAAGTAAAAAGAAAAAAACAATCAGAAATTGGTATGATGCAGACAAGGGCTTTGATACTGAGTGGTAGCAGCAAACTTAGGAGTGTTAGTCCCCGTTTGCTAATCTGCCAAACTTCCTCTGATTCCCTTTCCCTCCATCTAAAGTAAATATGAGGGAAGAATTGTAGCTGCCAAAATATTGCTCTTTGAGATTAGGTGACATCCATGTGTCTGGACCTATGACGTTGGGACTGAAAGGAATGACACCTGTTAAAATTCTGATAAACTTAAGAGGTTATTTAGTGCTAAAAAACAAAAAGAGGAAGGTAATCACTCACAGTTTCAGTTTCATTCATAAGTATAACAACTTTTATAACCTTAAAAAAGATAATATTAAAAAATAAACTGATAAAATTAAAAAAAAATAAATAGCACAACTTGGGATTACCACACCACTAAGTTTGTGGGTTGTCCTTTACATTTGCTTTTACTGTCAAAACATGGCTAATATGAGAAACCAAATAACCACTAAATAAAAGAAAATAAATAACCACAAAGTAAAAGACATGTAACTAGCACACAGCACTACTTTGCCAAATTGAAAACTAACTTTTCACATTAAAGAGTATTGCAAGCGGAGCCTAACTCCAACAGCACATCAAAAGTTAAATACTGTAAAGCGACAGAAGGAAGAAATGAGCAAGGGTTCTTGAACAATTTTGACAGGGGGAAACAACCATGGACTTTCAGCATTCCACACAATTTGGGGGCTATGGCATTTGAGAACTAAAGATACCTCTTTCACAGGCATACACCCTGTTAGGATGGAGCAATCGAAAGAACAAAATGTAGTTCCCAAAGCCTTAATACCCTTTTTGACTAACCATGCACATACATGTCCTTACAGGGATTGGAAAATCTGTAAACATTTGTATAAACTAAAACAAAACAACAGCTAGCTAGATGGCATGAAAGGCTAGAGTTTTAGCTACTTTCTACCCATAGCAACAAGACTCTCCTCGTATGTGTGAACCTGAAGAGGATCCCAAGCTTTCCTGGTTTTAGTCCTGATATATCTAACTGGTATCAAGGTGATAAAGGAATACCTTACCATTTTTCCAAAACCTAAACATCCTTTTAAGTCCTGCAAGAGGTCAAATTTTATAGAAGTTTGGTCCAATTCCCTTCATTGTTTAACGCCCAAATGTTACTTCTATCCATCACATCAGAATGGTGGGCACTGTATGACTTGAAAAACTTCATTGCCATTTTTCTTGACAGCAAGTTGTTGAATCCAGTCACAGACCATTTACATGTATGCTGTCCTGTTGGTTTGTTTTTCCTTTTTATTCCACTCTTTTATGTCTGTATATTTGCCACTGTGGCTATTAACATGCAATGTTCATTTTGTCGATAAATCGATTTTCCCTGCAATTACTAAGTGAAATGAACATACTTTGGCCAACTATCGGCCCCTTTCCTGATAATAAAGTACTCTGGGCACATGAATGGTATCAGCAGGGGTCTTGGTCTTGCCAAAGCAGTGATCCTTTTGTGGCATAGAGCTAGCACCGACCTTGAAGCGGCTCTAGAGGGCTGCGATATAGATAGGTGGTTCTGCTTCAAAACCTTCCTTCATAAAAGCCATAAAACCGAGGTGTGGCAATGTCAGCCCACTCCTTTGGTTGCGTCAAGAAAAATGGCAGGGATTTGCTGTTAGAGAACATCATCTGCGTAGGCAAGCAAGGGAAAAAAGTGATATCCTGCAATGTAGGAAAAGAGCAGGGCCAAGAGTGCAAATTCATTCTTTGAAAATCATGAATTCTGCTAGTAGGAGAGTATTGCAATTATACTCTTGCTAGTTTATCACCGGTTCAGTTGGTTTAATCAAGACTTTGACATTTTCACAGTTTTCACAGTTGGTTTAATCAAAACAGTTATAGAAGATCATCTCTTGCACTTAAATCATTTGATTACTATGGTTTTGGGTGTTTACAGGGGGAGAAGAGGTGTAAGATAATGAAATTACTAAATCTATATATGCCACCATTAAGTGCCAATGGTAGTAATAGAAGCAGCTGCTATTTTTCATTTTGAGAGCCAGAAGTGAATAGATCTCTGGGCTAGTTGGGTTGGTATATCTTGTTTTTACCTTATTTGAATGATTTAGCTATGAGGTGGGAATTGGTGGTTTTAAATTAGATGTTCATATTGAATCCATGTCGTTTTGTTGGAGATGCCTGCATCATGGGATTACACCAAATATAGTTAATTCAGTGTTTTAGTGGTGTGAAGTAGATAAATAAACTATGAACAGTGCATAATGACTGGTGTTTTGCTAACATATTCTGCTCTTTTATTTATCTGCATCAGTTTCTCCTACTGTTCTTATCTTGTTCTTATTCTTTTGATGCAATTGTTTTAGGCAAGAACACATCCTGAAGTTCTGATGTCGGTATGGTGCTGGTAGGGTTGATTCAACTTGCCACTGAAGAAGGCAACCAGACAGACAGCTCCATTGGTGCAACTTGAATCTTCAGCTCGGATTCTTTCTTTCTTAAATTATGCTATAAGCTGCATGGTGTTTATCCACATGCTCCAGCTAGTGTAATATAATAGCATTTTAGATGATGACCTTTCCATGGATGCTATCCTTGAGGACTAGGAGAATTGCATTGTAGAATCAAGCTGCCTATCTGTTTTCTATGCCTCTGTATCATGCATGAATTGAAATTGCAGCCCCAGCTTATGCTCTGGTTCCTCATCTGAGTTTTTCCAGGCATGAGAAATTTGTATCTTTGATTAGTAGAGCATGAGAAGCTTATATTCCACTCTGTGCTAGAACAGGTCTTATGGACTACTCTTTGAGAAAACTTTTTCTGCTTACCAATGAAAGCCCATAACCCAATAACCCAAATAAAAGCAGAGTAACATGTATTGATAATTACATAATTCTATAATTCTATACTAATTTTATATAATTTTGTAAGTGAATTGATGCCATGACTTAACATGCATTAACTTAATTAACAAACATATAAAAATTAAAATAAATAAAAATAATAATATAGTATTAATAATTTACCTTTCCTATTAATAAATATTTATATCTCATATTTGAATTAATTTAAAAACCTATCACTTTCTTTCTTTTTTCCTAATTCTAAGGATGTAATGAGTACAACAAAATTTGGGCTTTCTTTATTTTGGAGAAAACTATTCAATAAATAATATTTAATTGGAATTGTATATGTGTCAAGTTTTCATTTGCTTTTGATGAAATAACTTCCTAGATCAGGTCAGCTTATTATAATTCCCAATTTAAGACAAAAGTTAGAATCTTCTTATCCTAAATCATGCACAAAACATCTGCTACAATTATGCCACCTAATAATTAATTAATTAGTAATAATTACAATTTGATCAGTTAAAATCTTTTCATTTCCTAAATTTTTTAAAAGTTCTTCACTTTTCCCTCTCTTTCTCTCTCTCTCTCTCTCTCTCTCTCTCTCTCTCTCTCTCTCTGTTTCTTCTTTCTCTTTTATTGTCTTTATATGCCTCCAAGACCAGAAGGAAAAAAGAAATTAAAAGGAGAAATCTTGAAGAAGGAATGTCATCTAAAAGAAGTGTTTTGCGGGAATTTCAACTCCCTGGTACGCTATTTCTTTTGGTTTTGGTTATTTTTGTTGTTTGGATGTTGAGAAAAACAAAGGAAAGATAATAAACACTTCCTTGAATTCTTTGTGATTCTTATTTTTTTTCTTGTTTTAAATTCTTGGGTTTTATTATCTATCAGTAAATAATAAATTTTTAGGAAAGAATAAAATGACGATCTTCAAATTAGTCAATTCCATTACAGAAAAAGAATCATTTTGTTTTTTTTTTAATGATAGTAGGATTGAATTATTTTGCAAAAGTTTATTTTTAAGTCCTTAAAGTTGGAGTGATATCAGGATTCAATCTGATTGACCATTCCCTTTCTTTTATTATATATATATATATATATATATTATAAATGGACTTGTTGATGAACTACTAATTTAGCAGAGGCTTCAAGGAACAGAAAGAAGGTTGATATTGATGGATTTAGGCTAATTGAGGCAGCAAAAGATGCACCATGGAAAAGGGAAGAAGAAAAGCCTGATCAATTCGAGTCTAAGTATGATTTGCGCAAGAGTTTGGCTTGGGATAGTGCCTTTTTCACCAGTCCAGGTTTTGTTTTAGGACTGAAAAAAAAAATTCCAAGTGCTTTTATATCATTATTGAGGGTTTTCAAGTCATTCATGATTCATTGAATTGCAAGTTGTTCATATGCTCAGGAGTTTTGGATCCTGAAGAGTTGTTTGAGACATTGAATTTTCATGATGGAGACAATGGAGATTCTCAATCCGAGCTCAAGGAAGCAAATGATTTACCTTCTGAGTCCTTGGCGGCAAGTAGAATTGGTGAGTGTGTTGTCCGAAGAAGTTTAGCTTGGGATAGTGCCTTTTTTACTAATGCAGGTATGCTTCTTCACAAGTCTTTTAGCTATTTTGCCTCATATGTTTTTCTAGTTGATACTCAATTCTTTTCATGCTTAGGGGTATTGGATCCGGAAGAGTTGTCTATGGTTAACAAAGGATATAAGAAGTCCGAAACACAAAATCATATACTTCCTGGAATTGAAGAAGAATTTTGGAAGTCTGCTGACTCAAACTCTACAATAGATAGTGATTACTCCTTGGCAAGTCTTGAGTTTGATCTTTTTGATGATATGAGAGCATCCATGCACAAATCAATCAAAGCATACAATTTGGTAAATTCAAGTTGCAACCTCCAAAGCCAAAGAGGCAGACAAAATCCCCATTGTAGGTGTCTGCTGCTTTGATCATATCTTTACTGGGAACTTCACGGATGCAATCATTCATGTCAAGTTTGCATGTTGATGCATTTTAGGCTTCTAGGTTTGATTGTAAAGTTGTGTTTTTCTTCGTGCATGTAACTTGCATACTAGAGGCTTAGTTAGGATTACCAAGGAAAAAAGTCATCCTCCTACTTTAATAATAATAACTAGATGTATGTTGTCTAATCATCTCGTGCATTTGTGGATGATATGTATTTGGTTCTTGGGTTTTTTCCCCGTATACTTCTTAGTGCTGCTGCTTCTTTGCAGCTTCAAAAAGGCTGGATACTACAAAATTTCAGATTAAACCCTTGCCAGCTTTCAGAAGGCAAACTGTTGGCATGCATGGAGTGGCAAAGATAGCAAACGAAGCTACCAATCCCCCACGAGCAAAGGTATGTTTAGTTGAGTGTAGTGAAATTGTGACAATGATACATAAGCTGTGCCAGGCCTTTACAGTGATTGCTGCATCTTCCTTCGTTGTCAATGCAAAGCCGAGTTGTTATGAACAAGACTTTTAGATATGACTGACTTGATATTATTACTTGCTGGACCAAAAAGCATGCTACTCAATGTGGAGAACAGAATACTTCATCTTCTCTTAAGCCGTCGAAGACATTCAGCCAGGCCAACCCTCTAACAGCTGCTGCAACCAAAAGAGCATCTTTGGGTGCAAACCACTTGAAAATGGAAAAAAAAATCAGAAAAGCTGCATCTGGTAAACATTGCCATAAATTTTTATTTTCTCGCTCAGTTTTCCTTTAAGATAAAGTTTATTCAGAATTCTTGTTTGACTTTTGCAGGACAAATTATGTCAAAGAAACCTTGTTTTGGTGACTCATGTAGTGTTATTCCCAGTTTAACACTATCTCCAGAACCAGCTTCTTCACTTTTGCGCATTGCCTCCAGAGATTTTGGACGATCTGAGTGCACTCAGTCTACTCCAATTGCTAAATCTCCAAATTCGCTGAGAAGAAAGAATGATTTGGCTGCTTGTGATTCAAGCTCTAGGACTCCTTGTAGATCCTTAACTAGAAGCAAAAACAAACTGTTGGATTCTACTCATCCTACTCATTTACCATCCACACTGAACTCCTCTTTCACATCACTTTCTAGCTCTGTTGGTTGCTGGTCTGCTGAATCATCAACTTCTGGGAATTATGTATCTAGCAATTCTTCAACAAGCGTGGATATTGCTTTCAGAAGAGGGGTTTCTGCTGCTTCTCAAGGATCACATACCAAGAATCGATCTTGTGATCGACCCTTTGTTCGAAATGAAAGTAAAAAAACAAGGTTGGCATATCAAGATGTTAATGGAGTCTCAAAGGGAAGTAGTCCTTTACCTCCAGCTGTTTCAAGAGAAATAAAACCTTCTGGCCTTCGAATGCCATCGCCAAAGATTGGATTTTTTGATGTGGTTAGTTACTTTATGTTCGTTGTCTTATCTATTTGCTTTATTCCATTGGTTAGTCAGTATCACTGAGTTTTACCTCACATTCTTCCTGTTGAATGACATCTTTCTGTTAACAGGAAAATTTTAGTGCATTAACCCCAAATGGAGGTCTAAAGTTTCATTCTGGTATGCAAAGTACTTCTAAAACTAGAAGTGGCCTGCATCATCCTAATGGCAATTCAAATAGAGGCAGAGTTGGTAAATTTCAGCCACCAAGAACATCAACAAGGACTAGCAATATGAACGAGAGAAAGATGGGTTCTCAACAAATTGGAAACCAAACCTCCAAGGGTATCAAGCCTTGTTGTTCTGTCCAGCTTGAAGGAGAAAAAGCATGTCAAGAATTTACATTATCTGGGACCATGACAAGCTCTTTTGCCACAAGTTTCATGGCCGGGACTGATTCATCCTGTGAGTGCAGTAGTGGAAATGGCTTGAAAACTGATGGTCTGGGATCTTATTCAAAAGAAATCACTGGACCTGACAGCCAGGGACATGCCAACCAAATTGTGAAGTCATCTCCGAATCAGAATGAAGCTGCTAGTGGACACCCTTTGGAAAATCAGCTGCATTCAGATGACAAAGAAAATTTATTTAGTTTTGAGAATGAAGTCGATGTTCTAAGTAAGCAGATTGAAGCCATTGATTTCAGAGGGGATTTAGTTATAGAATTTTAAGCGGCAGATCATTTAGTATACAGTCTGACACAGTAATTCCATCACCAAAAGTTTAATGGAGTAAGAGGTTTTCAATAGTCTCTCTGTCTCTCATATTCATCCAAAGCAAGCAGGAAAGTCCTACAACAGAGGAACAAGCTGCCATTAGAAAGCAGTGAGACCAATAAGAGTCAGTTGATTAGAATGAAGCAAAAAACAAACAGAAAACAAGTAAAAAGGAAAAAAAATCAGAATTTGGTATGATGCAGACCAAGGTTTTGATCCTGAGTGGTAGCAGCAAACTTAGGAGTGTTATTCCCCCCTTGCCAATCTGACAAACTTCCTCTGATTCCTTTCGCGTCATATAAAGTAAATATGAGGGAAGAATTGTGGCTTCCAAAATCTTGCTCTTTGAGATTATTGATAAAGATTAACTTCAGTGTAAATTTCAGTTTAAAAAGCTAAATGATTTTATCATTATTTTTGTCACGTGGACGTCTATGTGTCTGACCTATGAACAACAGAAGGAAGAAATGAGCAAGGGTTGAACAACCTTGAGAGTAGGAAACAACCATGCAATTTCAGCACTCTACACAATTTGGAGGGCTATGGCATTTGAGAACTAAAGATACCTCTTTCATAGGCATACACCCTGTTGGGATTGAAAGAACAAAAAGTAGTTTCAAAAGCCTTAATGCCCTTTTTGACTAACCATGCACAAACATGTCCTTACAAGGATTGGAGAAACTGTAAACATTTGTATAAAACTAAAACAAAGCAACAGCTAGCTAGATGGCATGAAAGGCTAGAGTTTTAGTTACTCTCTACCCATAGCAACAAGACTCTCCTCGTATGTGTGAACCTGAAAAGGACCCCAAGCTTTCCTGGTTTTAGTCCTGATATCTGTAACTGGTATCAAGGTCATAAAGGAATACCTTACCATTTTCCAAAACCTGAACATCCTTTCAAGTCCTGCAAGAAGTCCAACGTTTTAATAGTTTGGTCCAGTTCCCTTCATTGTTTAACACCCAAATGTTACATCTATCCATCACATCAGAATGGTGGACACTGTATGACTTGAAAAACTTCATTGCCATTTTTCTTGACAGCAAGTTGTTGAATCCAGTCAGAGACTCAAACATTTACATGTATGCTGTCCTGTTGGATTGTTTTTCTTTTTTATTCCAGTATTTTATGTCTGCATATTTGCAACTGTGGCTATTAACATGCAATGTTCATTTTGTAGATCAATCGATTTTCCCAGCAAGTACTAATGAACATCCTTTGGCCTACCATCGGCCCCTCTCCTGATAATAAAGTACCCTGGGTGCATGAATGAAGTCAGCAGGGGCCTTGGTCTTGCCAAAGCAATGATCCTTTTGTGGCATAGAGCTAGCAGTGACCTTGACGCGGCTTTAGAGGGCTGCAATACAGATACGTGGTTCCGCTCTAAAACCTTCTTTCATAAAAGCCATAAACTCAAGGTGTGGCGAAGTCAAGAAAAATGGCAAAGGTTTGCTGCTAGAGAACATCCATCTGCATAGACAAGCAAGGGAAAAAAGTGATATCCTGCAATGTCGGAAAAGCGCAGGGCCAAGAGTGCAAATTCATCATTTGAAACCCATGATTTCTGCTAGTAGGAGAGTATTGCACTAACACTTTTGTTAATATCACAGTCTCAGTTGGTTTAATCAACACTACTTGTTCACAGTTTTTTTAAAGGAACAATGACAATGAAACGATTCAACCTTAATAACCGTGAGCTACTGGATGAGGCAAATAAGACAATGGAAGAGGCAAAATTTGATTAACCAAGAATGATTCCATCTAGTGTGCAAGGTAAAGATTTTGTACTGTAAGCAATTACTATAGTTTTTCTTGGTTTACAGGATAAGACTCCCCTATAAATGGGAAATAATATTACAAGTATTTCAACTATTTTGGCATAAAAGGAAATTACTTCTCAAGTATCAAACGAATCCGAAAGTTCCAAATCAAAGGCACAATGAAACCAGCATTCTGGATGTGTCAAGGCACCAAGGGATTTGAGCTGCTGCCATGTTATTACTCATCACATCATCTGCATAAATAATAAGTTAAAAGCATTCCAGGTGAGAATCCTTCCCAGACACATATTTTAGTTTCTGTTTCTTAAAAGGCCAATGTTATTTTTGGGACGTTTATAATTGAAAAGAAGTTGTTAACTGAAATGTAGCCTCACATACCTATCCAATGAAAGGTAGATAGATAAAAGATATAGAGCCTAATTGCATTGAACCAGGTGATAAGCTTTCAATCTTCAGTTCACAGACGATTTATTCAATAAGATGGCTTTTTATGCCAGGAATTTCTTAAAATGCAAACAAGCATAACAATTGTAAGAGTTTCAGTTAGATATGTAGATGATCACCTTCAATAAGTCCCCAAACATCCCTTGTAGGGGATTTCTACGCCGTACACCATAGAACTTTTCTCCAATATCATCTAGCAACTGAACCACCAAGTTTGTGTTAGAATCCCATACATGTAAGCTTACTCTAAGCCAAAGGGATGAAGAAATTAATAAATGAAGGCCACTTAGCAGATATATGAAAACAGTTAAATCTCAGTTGGGAACTGAAAATAAAGTGGAAAACTTGTTTTACAGGAGAGGAAATAACAATTAGAGATTCCAATTGGCAGAAATGATTGCCCACCTCAATGAATGCAGGTTCTCTGTCTATGCTAGACTTGTAATTCACTCTCAACATATTAAAAAGTGGCAAGGCATCTCTTTCCAACCTGCAGCATCAAAGTGTCTTCAGATCAAATTAGACCGTGTTTTGCATATCAAACATAGAAAGAATATGGTAGCCTACCTTTAAGCCCAAAATTGACCATAGTGGTTTTAATTGATGATTGCGTTTGATGGGTTAAAATGTAAAACACTAGCATTACTAACAATCATGGTTGCATTTTATTGTTTATATAGGTCCCCAAACCAAATAAACAGTTATTGTATGGTTTGGAGATGAGGGCAGGTTTGGTTATACTTTCTGTTATCAGTAATTATACTCAATCCAAGGAAATTCAATCCAAGCACATAAACCTTGTTTGACCACTTACAGACTTGGTCAAAGAAAAGATGCAGTGCTGATCCCCCAGCCCTTTCCCCTAATCCCCCAAAAAATTTCTCTGCATTGATGCAAATTTATGCCAGTTGGAAGGTGGAGGTAAATGAATTAATATCAACCTTAATTAGCTTATAGAGAATACCAACTTCCCTAAAATGACAAAGCAGAGCAGTAATATCAGCATTATTACTACACGTTATATTCAACAGCATTGCATCCAGACCTACTTGCATTAAGGATAGTAGGGCTGTTCCCTCCCTATAGATGGAGAATGAATTGATGAGGGAATAAAAGAAAATAACTTACGTTTGCAAGAGAAAAGTGATAAACTGAACCAAATCCGATTGGGGGAAATCAAGCTCCTGGGATGTCACTTGTCTCTTTAATTCATCCATAAGGTAATTAGCATCTCTAAGATTACCCATAGACAAATACCTACCGTGCAAAAGTAAATTTGCTTCATTAGTACACAATTTATACTAGATTACAAGAAAAAGTAACAGTCTCATTTTATTGCCTGGTATGAACGTGTCAAGATTGAGAAAAAACAAAAATCACTATCATTTATGGAAATCTATAACAGTCTCATAGGAAAATTCAACTGATTTATGTGACAAAAGAAACATAAGACAAAAATACGGCACATCAGTATAACTCAGTTGAATGATTTTATTCATGGATTTCATTTAGCCTACTCACATAATCAAAATATGCTAGAAGATCAAGCGATGAACCCAAAGTTTTAATCCCATCATCCAATCTACTTTTGATATCAATAGGAAATATTCATATTTTTTGAAATTAGATAAAGAAACTCCTATATATGTTGAAATTGCTTAGTGCATTTTTTCTAATGCTGCCAAAATGGAATGTTAAATTATCAATTTAACTTTATAAAAGTACAAGGGACCACTTTGAAAGGGGAACAAATGGAAGACATGATATATTATTGACCATAGAGTTTTCAATTTAAGCTGTAAGGTCAAGATTACAGGGTTCCATATTATTGATTGAGCCTTCAACAGTAGTGGCAATAGGAACAATAAAATCACCGGCCAAGTCAGCAGTTATTCAGTGGGCTTACATAAGAACTGCTCTTGCAATGACTATATCATCTTCACCGGGATAACACTGCATGTTGAAAAGCATATCAGTTAATCGCATTAAATAAGTATCAAAGGAAATGTAAAACCTAGAGTCATTGGTAGAGTTGGAACTTGAAATAGAAGAACATTGATTGAGTTATGCCATCTTCCATGCATATTTAACAACCAATAGTTTAATACTTTAATTCCTTAAATAAGCATAGTTTCTCAATCCAAAATTTTGAATTATTTAAGAACTCATCATTGAAGTAAAGAACAGATTTGTATAGCTTAACCTTTGGAATGATTCAAAGGCTCAGTTGAGAAAGATAGAAAAGAGGCTTAGAACTGATAAATAATTTCAACAATAATAAGTAATAGGCTTAGATGTACAATCTCCCTTGCAGGAGTAACATGCAACCAAATCTCAAGATGATTGATATTTTCCATAATATATCTACCAAACAAACTATTATGCATCTATATTAATTTTCAGCTGTTATATATTGTACTGTTACACAAGGAAATATGATTTTGATTAGTGTGCCTCAAACCATCTACATGAGAAGGATAGAGAATGAGAAGAAAATTAACCTTGCCCATGAAATTCACTAAGGTAGACGCAAACTTCTTTGGGTTGTTTCCTCTAACAAAATGATATGACACTCTAGCCATGTCCTGCAAAAAGAAGCATCATATGATTGTTGAGATGCACAAGCACGCCCTTTAGAATATTGACATTCAGACATGATATCATATCATAAAATCCTAGAAAGCAACTATATTCAACTCAAACACTAAATAAATAGACTTGCTTCATACATCTTTTGTTGCCTTATCAAATACACTATTAGATAAAGTACTCTAACAACACTTTTTTTTTTTTAGCTTTTTGGTGTGCAGGCACACATGCAAAAAAAAAAAATGAATGTCTCATGTAATAATAATGCAATTTCTTACACAACTTTAAGTTGGTCACTACTGTACAATGCACGTCTTGCACAAACCATCAAAACATAATGTATTTTTGCATTTCTCTTCACCCTGTAAATCAGGATAAAGAGAAACTTCATGATACAAATTCAAAGCAAGGTGAGCAAGGGACAAGAACAAATGTGTGATTGAAGTAGTACAACCAAAGCCTAATCATTTACTCCCAAACCTACCAACTCAGGAGATTCAGAATATATGTATTCAGCCAGCATCACATGTAGTTGTGGATCACCATTCCTGGGAGCACCAAACTCGGCAGACCACCTGAAATCCAAAATAAGAAAAACAGTTCAGGGCAAATATGCATTACTACTTAACACAGTTCAAAATTAAAATAAAAAAAAAACTTTTATTCTGTCCCCTGTTATCATATCCTTCAATTTTATATTATCTTACTAATTAAAACGTAAGATCATAAACAGCCTAATCTTATGCCTCCACACATAATGCGACATTGCAGTATCTTTTAATCACAATCTAGAGAGGTTGTGATTCATCTATCAAATAAATTTATTTACCAGAAAAAACAGGACAAGGGGACAGGCTGAACATTGTCCCACAATTCACTTCAAAAATATGACCAGACTGGTATAAGAGCAATTGGACAATCCTTCTAGTAAATTTCAAGGCATTTTCTCTTGAATACATAGCAAAGCAATCATTAAAAGAAAGAAAGTTGCTGATGTTGATGTACAATTAGCAGATCCCTTCAACAGTTTAACTGTCAAGAAATGAAGAGAAATAGCCCAGACTAAGCTGCGAAAATGCATTATTTTCTATATAACCATCAATGGTAACTTCAACAGTATACTATATATAATGATGTCTCACTTTATAGCAGCTCGTAAGAATGATGAGCAGCCCTCAACACGTGTTTTTGCTGCCCCAAGAGCTTCAGTAAGTTCTTGAACATCATCATCATCCCCCAAGTTACTAGGCACTGGAATCTGAGGAAACATCTTATAGATTTTCCTGACACGGTCTAACATTTACATTTTGTCACAATCACAACAACAGAAGTAGCAGAATTAAATGAACCAAACAGCTATGGTCAGTAAACACGGAAGCCTTTATATAAAATGGTATATAGCTTCAAGGTTTTTCTTTTTCATATAAAAGATACTTAAGTCACCAGAATAAGAGAAGCGAGAATCAATAAACTATTCATCACAACTTGTGCTTATAAGGAAATCAAATTACAAGACAAGGCATGCACTGACCAAGAATATCTTCGTCAAAAGGAATTTTCCCTTTGACAAGTGTCTCAACAAACAAGACTGCAAGCTCTGCCCCACAAGTAACCTGAAAATATTCATCCCCATGACTTCAATGCAATGGATTACAAAGTAAAGAACAACAATCCAATAGACCAGCACAATAAATTTCCTCATGCAAATTTCATATAGCCTCTAGTTTCCATTGCAGCACAATCTTTAATGAGTATTATCAAGTAAAATCCAATAAAATATATTAAAAGGAAAGTTCTTAGCCTTTCGATCATGGAATATTGGGCTCCACAAGATAGCTAATATATGTAGCCTTTGCTGCACTAATTTGCATCATTCTTACATCTTACGTTATATTTTGACTAAGAGGAAGATCAACCATGAATGTAAAGGGTGTTAATCATGAAATATTTGCAATTACTGAATTGATGTCATCGTATACTTGATTCAATCTAATTGTTACACTACCCTATCCAAATCTCCAATAATCCAGATTCTAAGCTTAAGACTATCCTAGGGAGATAAAACCAGGTAGACTAGTAGCCAATCCTCCAATTCATTCAGAAGCCACATTTCAAACAACCAGATTCAACTGCATACAACTTTGTGAAAAACCTTGACTAACAAACTCAGGATCAATGTACTTGGAAGAAAATAATAACCTGGCCATGCTTCAACTGGAGGCATGCACCTGAATGAAGCAAATCCAAGGCCTCAGAATATCTTTGAGCAGACACATATCTGAAACAAATATGAATGTTTCATAATCAATGATAATTCTTTCAAAGCAAAAGAAAATACCGAACATGGTCTGAAGAACAAAAATGGAAAACTCAAATTGCTCGCTGCCATAAATTTGAGAAATTGACAGACCCTCATACCGTGCACTGATAGACTTGTACATCTGCTGAGCTCCATAGAAATTGCCCACGTTTATAGCTTTCTCTAATTTATCAATATTCTGCATTTAATATCAAAAGCAAAAATCAATGCTATTAGGAATCAGTCATCACCGTAAAAATTAAGTCCAACCATAGTTAAAAAACTCCTCTCTTCAATTTAAAAAATTGCAATAATGGCTCTCTCTTAATTTTTTAAAAAATAAAAGCTTTTGTCTCTTCAAAGATTACAATTTTTCCACAACTAGAATGTAAGGAAGCACTTAATATGAAAAACCCAGGGATGAAAAAATTTTCTTTCTTTTAAATGAAAGTTTCCACCCAACAGCCACCACCCCCATTGTCTTACCAGACAAACAAAGCCTTAGTACCCAAATATGAAAATGTTTCAAATAATTCAAAATTATCAGTTTGCCCTCAGTTTCTCATCAAACAAACAGACGGGTCACTCCATTTTTCTTCAATAGAACAAAAACAAATTGTTGAAAGCAATGATAAGAAAAATAAGAGAAAGAATACCTCTTGAACAGGAGGAAGAGTGGCTCTTTTAGGCTTCTCTCTTGACATTTTCGCTTTTACTTGATTTCCTCTTTCTTCTTCTTTTTCAATGAGAAGATCTGATTTTTTCTGGCCTTTCTTAAGCTTGCTAGCTTTGCTTTGATCAACGTTCAATCACGAAGAATCGAAACAAAACCCAAAAATGGGCTGGGCCCTTTTCAACTTATGGCTTGGGCTTTTAGGAAATAAATAGTTAATAAAAATAATAAAAGCAGGAAAAAAAAAAAGGGGACAACTCTGATCAAAGGTGAACTCTCTCTTCAGTTCTCTCTGCTTGGGAATTCTTTTCTTTCACTTTCTTGTGTTAATGTTTAGTTTAAAGCATTTGAATTTCTGGGTTTCTCTCAAAATCTATGCTTGAATAGATTGAAACTCAAAATTCAATCAGACTTACAGCATTTCTTCTAACTGTTTGATAAAATTCCTGAGAGAGTTAGTTTTAACTTTGCAAGGTTTATTTTTTTATATATAGAGATTGAAGGGCTTGACAATGAGTTCTCAACAAGCTTTGGCAGCAGTTAAAGTATATCGTGACCTTCTCAAAGCAGTGAAAAAACACATTGGAAATGAAGATTACAAGAAGCATTTTCGTGAGTATGTTACACAAGAATTTAGGAAAAACTGTCAACTTTCAGACCCTTCTTTGGTTACCCAAAAAATCAAGCTTGCCAATGATTATACTTTTTTACTTAACAGTGTGCATCATCACAAGGTATTGCTACCTTTTACTGCTTTGGTTTTAGTCTCACATATCTAATTTTGTCTGCTATGCTGATTGTTGCTTTTGCTAATTGTTTTTTTCGTTTTTTATAGAATGTTTTGCTTTTCTTTAAGATTTGTTAATATGTAAAACTATTCAAAAATAAGTTTTTTGGTGTTGTTTAAGCGAAACTATGTATTTTGTTATTCACAAAATGTAAATTTTCTTATCTCTAATTGTTCAGAAACATTGTTTATTTTTTATAATCAAACCTGCTTTTTGCTGTTTGCTTCTTAAAACAAGAAGTAAACAGCAAAACTAACAATCCAAAGGAGCCTAAATATCCTGGTTTTGTATTGGTTATTGGAGGATCTGTTTTGGGAATATGGCATGGTTTTGCTAATTGAAAGATGCATGAAAGTCATGAAATTTTCTTGTAAGACCTATCAATTGATTAATAGGCTTTAAGATTCCTGTCACTGGTTTCTCTAAGGAGGATATAGTTATGATTTCTCTAGTTTTTCTCATGTTTCTTGTATGGACTATGGGAATTTATACCCGTTTATGCTACCACTTAATGCTTAATTTTTGTTCATTTTAAATGCCTGAATTTTTTTTTGTAGAAATGTATGTGATTTTCTTCTGGTTTTGATATTTATTTGGCAGGACTTATTGTTCTCTTACAATATAGCAGTAGATAGGTCAGATGAAATGAAAAGAATACTTGGAAAATCAGCTGCTAGTGTTGGCCTTCAGCTTCCTGAAGTTTATCAGCCTTGATATCAGTGGCTGATAATTTTCATCATCCTCTTCGTCAAGGGGAGAATTTTGCCTTCCTCATTCTATAATTGGTGTGAATTCAGTTGGAACAGATCCTTGTCATTTATATCTATAATTTGTGCCCTGCCAACCAATTGAAACCCTGGTTTGATTGACTTTTTTTTTATTATGACTGAATTAAACTCGTTAATGCTGCTTGAGCCTTGAAGAAGCTGCAAGGAGCTGTTTTGTTAAAAGTTTATGCTGTTTGAAGCTAGGGAGGAGATGATTATCTGTTTTTCTTCATCAGGTATCATGCTATTTCATATAATTCATAAGTTAGTTTTTATGAGACAAGTTAACTATTGATCTTATCCAAGATGTTCTGCCTGATGTATTGTGATCCTTGGTCGAATCTCCTGATATTATTGTAGTTATCATTTTCAGTTAAGTGTTCACCTCGATGGAGTTCTGGCATTTTGTGTATCTCCATTTCCCAGCAGTAGTGTTCCTATTGTGGTTGTTCTATCAAATTCCTGATCCAAGCTGTGCCCATAAATTGCATCTTTGAACACAAAATAACATGATTGAAAGGATCCATGTCAACAGAAATCAACAGCAAACTCTTTTAGTTCAATAAGAAACATCTGCACCTACCATTGGCCCTAACACCTTGGTACAGCAGGCTTTTCTATGTGGAACTTGTCGGAGCAAAACTCCCTTGAGTGCCACAGGTTTTTAGAATTTGTAGCTGCACAGGGTTCTGTCATTGATGCTCACTTGGCCTGCACATTTTCTTACTGAATCGGACTGCATTAGTTAGTGAACAAGCCAGACTTAACCCTTGAAGTCTATTTCCATCAAGGTTTCAGTGTCCTTCTCTTGTTCTCTGTGATCTTTTTGAATTCTCTACTAAATTTTATACAATTGATACCAATGTCTCACTTCACCTCCCTGAAAGCTCCATCCACTAATGAGGCAACAAAACCCAATAGGAAATCTCAGCATCCAAATTTGTCTTTTTTCATGCACTTTCTTACTCACAAGATTTGCCATACTATATATATATATATATAAATCAATGAATTAAATGTTGCACGTCGTTGAGAAATAATAGCTGATCTTATTGAAGAAAATTTCTTATACCGATCAATGAATGTTTTTCCCCGTTGACTCGTAATAGATTTTATATGAGGAATAACTTTTCGACTTTCTAAATATTTAGAGCATGCTTGGTTGGGGGGAATGGAATAGTCATTTCTCCCCTATTCTCATTTTTGAGATAAAGTTGCATTTGGTTCAATGGAATGGTTATTCTTCAGAATAATCATTCCAAGAGAAGCCTGAATAGTTATTACCAAGGCCTCCATTAGTAATAGCTATTCCAAATTGTTGAGAATAAGAAAAAAAATTGATTAGATAAATATACTATTTTACAATTTAAAAAATTATTTTATAAAAAATACTAAACCTATTTTTTTCTCTCTCTTACTCACTCCTCTCTCTAAAGCACAAAAGACAAAATTTTTTACTTCATTTTCAAAAAAAAGAAAATGAAAATATTTAAATATTATAAAGCATATTACTTAATATTATTATTTGAATATAATAAATGTAACAAAGAATATTATTTAGGATTATTTAAATTTAATGAAGAATATATTTTATCTTTTAATATTAAATATTATTTAATTATAATAAAAGGTTTAATTATCTTCTAATACAAAATATTATTAAATTATAATAAAAAATATTTATATTTTGGTGAAAATATTATTTAATTATAGTAAAATTTATTTTGATTTTATTACTCAGAATATTTTTATCTTTTAACAAAATAAATTTTTTAATTTTAATAAAGAGTATTTATTTCTCATCATAGTTTTTTTTATTTTTTAATTAAAAAATCTTTAAATTTTAATAAAAGATATTTTTATCATTTATCCATTATTCCTTAACTATTCTTAAAATTATTCCTGCTAACCAAATAATGGAATAAATAATAATAGCAATTTTTATCCTATTTCATTTCCATAAATCAATTTACATAATGGCTATTCTTCTTCTATTCTATTTTCTTGAAATGACTATTCTATTCTTATTATATTTTTTTCAGTGAACCAGGCATGTCATTAGAGTTTATAAAATTATTCTTTTTTTTAAAAAATTTCCTTCATTCCCAATTGACCCTAAATTTAAAAGTTGAAAATTTTTAAAAATAAATATTCATAATTTTACAAATATTTATTTGAAAGAATTTTTAAAATTTTTATATTGTTAAAATAAGTTATATAATATTATACATGGATAATATATCAAAATTTATAAAATTTATATGTAAATTTCAACACGTTGAGTAGCATTTTTTCACGAGTCAAAAGAAAGACGCTAGAAAATCGGCGAAAACCAATACACGTGTCAATCAGGTGCCACGTGTCATCTTTGTCTTTCTAATTTTGCCACCGGCCTTTTTAAGCAAACAAACAAAAACAAATCCGTCTCCTAAATTTAGCATACTATAAATTTTCCTCCAAATTTACAACTTACAAAGCAAATCCCAAAAAATCCAAAAAAAAAAAAAAGAAAAAAAAAACTGTTTCATATCCAAATGGGTTCAGAGACATTCCTGGAAGTTATTCTTGCAATTCTCATTCCCCCTGTTGGAGTTTTCCTCCGTTATGGCTGTGGGGTAAATTCATTTTCTTTTCTTAATTTATATATGTATATATATATATATTTATTTATTTATTTTTTATATTTTTTTCATGTGAAAAAAGAAATTCGAACTTTGTTCTTTAAACAGAAAAGTATACACCACCCAATGAATTAAATACTCAGATATTTTAATTTTTTATATTTATTTTTTAGGTTTCACTATTCTTAAAAAATATTTGAATATATAGAATTCTAATTTTTAATTCAAAGTTTTTGGATTCGAATTCCGAAATGAAATTTTATATCTTATTTCTTCAATCTTAGGTTCTGTTTAGTAATCAGAAAATAATTCGTTTATTAATCAGAATTTGTTTCTTAATCACATTTACTTAAAAAAAAGGAAAAAATATTGTGATTAAATTGATTGATTATCTAAAGTTATAATGTTTTGGGATTTGCAGGTGGAGTTCTGGATAGATTTGCTGCTGACAATATTGGGTTACATACCTGGGATAATATATGCCATTTATGTATTAGTTGGATAGCAAGTGCTATTTTATTTTTTATTTTTTGTTTTTTGTTTTAATGTTGATGAAGCAACTCTTGGTGTGTTGGTTTTAGATCTTTGTGTACTTTTTTATTTGTTCTTTGTTGGAGATAACACATGGAGGTTGGTTAGGTGTGTTCTCAGTTAATAATTTGGTTAATTAGATGTATTTACTTCCTTTTTTGTATATGTTTTTTTTTTTGAGTTTGTATAGTTCTTAAAATTTTAATTTAAGTTTAAAGCATTAACATCAGAAATTTTAACATATATGTTTTAATTTTCATTCTTTGTCTCAATTTCGAATTTTATCTTTGAAGAGATATTTTAATTTTAACTCTAATGTTTTTAATTTTGAGTGTAAAAAATATCTTAATTTTAATAGTTGATTTCTATCATTTTGAGTGAACTTTGGATCACATAGGATTTTATAATTAATTATTATTAATTAAAATATTATTTATTATTTATATCATGTGTTAAGGTGAATGTCACTATCGATGCGAATGTGAAAAATGTTTGAAAATTATGTCATTATATTATATCAGTATGTTGTCTATTTTAACATAGTTGAATATAGGCAAAAACAAATTTAAATGGTTTTAATTTTTTTTAAGTCCTACCTCTTTTAAATTTTAACATCTTAATTTTATTGAACGTAGATATTTAATTTTGAGTTACAAAATAAACGTACAGTATTGAATTTTTGAAAAAAAAAAAACAATAGTATCAGAACTTGAATGATTATGAAATATAAGATAATTATTTTTTATATAATTAAAATTTAATACATTTTTCAATAACAAAAATATTAATAATTTAAATTTTATCAACTTAAGTTGGGGCAATCATACAGGTAAAAACTAAAAAGTTCTTTCAAAACATCGCCAAAGGAGAATTTAGTTCTTTTTGTTTCAAAATAATTTTTTCGATCTTTGACTATTAACACCTTGTTAAAAAAATTATACCCAAATGTACCTAAATATTTTAAGACACAAATGCCCTTTTAAAAAATCTATTCATGCTCCATCATTTAATAAAATTCACTGATATTTAATAAAAATCAATATTAGCCAATAAAACAATAACTTGATAAAATTATAGAATAGGATTTGTGAATGCAATAATTTATCTCATTTTGATAAAATTCAATATTTGAAAGATAAGAAAAAAAATTAAAATTTTTTATATATAGTAATCAAGTCAAAAATCTTTTTACATCATCTTAAATCCTAGTTTCAAAAAACTAATTTTGAGTAAAAAATTTTCAATAAAATTAATAATTATGGGTAAAAAATTAATTTCTTGACCTAACACCATCAAATTTGAAATTGAATATAAAAATCCATGCTTAAACATAACTCAAAGCAAGTCGAACTCGTGAGTTTGGACAATAACTCATCTCTTGGACACCTTTTAATTTTGAAAGATGAGTTAAGATAAAATTATAAATATTATTATATATACTCATTTTGAGTTATTACTAACGTATGCAATACTATTTACAATTTTTAACATCAAATATTGATAAAAAGTTTTCAATTAAACATTAAAAAATCATGATATTATTACAATAAAGTATTTATTCATTGTAAATCTCGTTAAATAATATGGATATTATTCTGGTTTTACATTAATTGATTGATTTCCATCTCTCATATATATTAAAAATTGTTTTGATTATAATTCTAATTTTCAATTATAAATTTAATTACTTATAAACAAGGAAATAGTGATTTCAATTTTTCTAAACATCAATACATCATGGTCTGAAAGTAGAGAGTAGGTTGAGAATTTATATAATATCTATGAACTTATCAAAATGCTTTATTAAATAATAATGGCATTTGATCTTAAATTGAATATATACAGTAGCTTCTAATTTTATGAAAAAGTCATATATTATATGATTCAAATGGCTTGAAAAGTTAATAATTCAATATATCCAATGAAATAAATGCATTTTTGAGTATTAAAAAAGAAAATAAGTCAAAGATTCTAATTTGAAGAGTTTGAATTATGGGACAAAAAAAGGTGAAATTTAGAAAATGAAAAAGAGTTATTTTTATTATATAATTAAAAATTACATGGGAGGAAAATTTAATTAAAAATATATAAATATATATTTTTAAAAAATTCAATTATTTTTTTTCATGTTCAAAGCCACCTTAAGGCAATCTAGAAAAACGCTTTATGCTCGATTTCAAATCTCAACGGTTGATTGAAAATAGGACAAATCCGTAATACCATTAAAACTAAAGCACTATTTCCGTCAAACTACTCAAAATCTTAAAATTTTATAAATAATTGATTTTAAAAAATTTGCATATAAATTTAAAATCATAAAACACAGAATTAATTATAAATTAAATGGTTTCCATGACTTTTAAGTTATTCGTCTCTGTGTGGAATTAACAAAGATAATTAATTTCCAAATCAAGAAATTTAAACCCCAAATATCAAAATATAAAAAATACATGTTAAAAGGTAAATGACTATAATACCCTACCGTTAGAAAGTTTGAAACCCTAATGTTAAACTACCTAAACCTATATAAAGGCAAATCAATTGTTAGGGTTAGGGTTTCAGTTCTCACCAGCCGGCTCTTCCTCTCTTCTCAATCTCTTGCTTCCAGATTTCAGTCTCAGTGCAGCTTTTCTCGCACCGGCCAAAATGGGGTTAGTTTTTTGGCCGTCTTATTATAATTTTTCTTTTAAACATGTTATTTTTGTTCTTTTCAATTTGATTCTTGCATTTGAAAAATGCTAGCTTTGTGAATCATTTTGTGATTGCCTTTTGCTTTGGTTATTTTAGTAAAGTAGTTGAGATCTGGTTTATATGAAAAGATGAGTTGTGGGTCGATAATGTCTTTTTTTTTTTTTTTTTGTGTGTTTCTGGGTGTGTTTGGTTGGTGATAAAGTTGTGGAATTGGGGGGTCAAAATGTCTTTAATTACCTGTTTGGTTGATGGGAAAATCTTGGAAGAAGGAAATGGAATGTAAAAAAATTGTGTTAGTATGTTCTTAGAAACTTATGAAAAGGAATGGTTAATGAACTTCTGAACCATTGGGTTGGATTAGGCCATGTGCTGTGTCCGACTTTTAAGCTTTTCTTTTGGGATGCTTATGTATCTTGAAGATTGCTGTCCTTCAAGGGATTTTTTTAATGATTTGGATTGGTGGATAAGCCTTTTGTAGTGTGATTTGTGTTATATTTTGGGGAAATATGCTGACAAAATGGGAGTGTTGTGCAGGAAGACTCGTGGAATGGGAGCTGGTCGTAAGCTTAGAACCCACCGTAGGAGGCAAAGGTGGGCTGACAAGGCATATAAGAAGTCCAATCTGGGTAATGAATGGAAGAAACCATTTGCTGGATCTTCACATGCCAAAGGCATAGTTCTTGAGAAAATGTAAGAACTAAGTTAAGTTTTAAGGGTAATGATGTAGGAGATGGTGCTTGAATTGGATCAGACCTTGACAATTTGGTAATTGGCTTTTGCAGTGGCATTGAAGCTAAGCAGCCCAACTCTGCTATCCGAAAATGTGCTCGTGTTCAGCTGATCAAGAATGGAAAGAAAATTGCTGCTTTTGTACCCAATGATGGTTGCTTAAACTATATAGAGGAAAATGTAAGTTTTATACATTTTCTGGTTTTTTTCCATTACTCTTTTCAGATTTTTGATCCCTGTTTTTGTCTTTGGTTTACTCTTTTCAAGTGTCTGGGATATTATCTACACACATTATTTGTTAGTTAAAGAAAATTGTAAAAGCCTGCTGTAGATGATGATGCTTTATTTTGAGTGTTTCCTAATACCATGTATGGTTTGGTTGGTGCAGGATGAGGTTTTGATTGCAGGATTTGGACGAAAAGGGCATGCTGTGGGGGATATTCCCGGAGTCAGGTTCAAGGTTGTTAAGGTATCTGGTGTGTCTCTTCTAGCTCTTTTCAAAGAGAAGAAGGAGAAGCCAAGGTCTTAGGATTACTGGAAGAGTTTAGCTTTCATCATGCTTTACTTAATTTTTATTTTCATCAAAATGGTAGTGCTTCGAATTTTGTGAACAAATTTTCATTTATCAACTCAAAAACTGCCTTTGTTTGTTCCAAAGTGAAAATTTTGTTTAGTTGAGTGTTATTGTATTGTTGATTTACAGCTTTTAAGTTTTTACATAATGTTATTGTAGATGAATAGATGATTACATACTGCAGGCATACAAGCAGGAAACACTGATCACAGTTTCCTGCAGTTGGCACAGAATACAGATATGCAATTATCAATTTATTGGAAATGATATTGGTGTTTGCAAAACATAGCATGGATTTATAGGTGAAAATCTAATGAGAATGTCACAACATTAAAGTTGTTCGAATCACTGCTCTATAAGGCAGGTTTGTTGAATTTAATGGAAATGTTATTGGTACCAGATTCTACCAGTCAATAAAAATGTTCAGGTGAAAGGAAAATTAAAAGAGATGGAAACAAACTTTTGGCTAAGGTTTCAAAAGCCCTGGAAGGCTTTAGCTATTCCAAAAATTTTTAATTGAGTACCAGTTTTGTGTCTAGCATCCTAGCTACCATAATGATAATTCAAGACAAGCTTGTAATGCCCTTGTTTTTTGATCAAACACATGTTTGTCACCAAGATTTGTCACAACAATTGCCCCCATATCTTTGTTTATGTGAGCACATCAATTGTCGCATAACTTTATGGAATCCTGTAACAAAAGAATTCAGAATTTTGCCAGAATGTAATCATGACATTTCACCCAAGGTAGGGAAATTTATGCATAATCTTGGATTCGGATTGGATCCTTTGTGCAATGATTACAAGGTGATTGATATCCAGAATTGCCTGGATTTGGAGAAATATGGATGCAATAGCACACCTCCACCGTGCAGTTTACAGGGTGAGTACTGATTCATGGAATGTGTTGTAAAAGGAAGATGTTGAGTTCTTTGAAGACCCTTTATCGGAACTCCAACAATGCAGGTGTAATGGTTGGTCACTCGGGCTTGATTGACTTGCTCCAAGGTCCTTGCATTTCACTTGGCCAATGAAGTTTTTTAACCGAATTTTGTATTCAAGTCCAGTTAAAAAAAGTATGTTTCTGCTTTTACCACTGAAACTATACTTAACTCTGAAATGTCAAAATTTTTTATTAAACCAACTGAAACTGTGATAGAAACAACATTGTTTATTTAGTATACACTCTTATGTGCAATTTTGTCAAAGATGAAAATAGTAAATTGTGTGAAGAGTACACATGATCACAATGTAATAGCATAGTAGAAAAATGGGAATGCAAAACCAGAATATTTGCTACCAGGTATGGAAAGTTTTCACACTTTCCAGAAATGACATCTCCTGCATTCTTTTCTTTTTGACACAGAGAATTATCTGAACCAGCTTCTGATGAAGGTATATGGCTACTCAATTACTCATCAATTGAAAAGAGGACTCCATTTTCCTTGATGAAGTCGTGTGTTGTATGATCCACCACCTAGAGTGAAGAGAAAAATGTACTGAGATAGAGATATGTATTCAAATACTGTGAATTCTTAGAGCCCAAAAGGCATCCAATGGTGTTTCAACAGACCAGTCTTTGAAATAGAACATGCTAACTTTTCAGCAGCATCAGATTCATGAAAGGTATTATATATAAAGGAGGTGTGTACCAAGAAAAGAGATCTCCAAAGGGAGATGCTGCCATCTAGATATCTGAACTACTATTAACTTCACTCCAGTATCAAGTGTAAGGCACTCTTCATAATCTAAAGAAGAGTCAAGATATTATAGATAAAGAGGCATTTGACTTCAGATTCAGATACATGAAACATGCCCCTGCCACTGCCCCTTCCCCTTTCTCACAAAAACGATTATAGGAAAGGAGCTGCCAAGACCTCTAGTCTAATTCTCTTCTGATTAGTAATTCTAACCAAATATATCCATAGATGATCTCTATAGTAGTAGCAATTTTTATTTGTAAGGACTTCCTGACATGACAATGATGAATGAACAATCAGTCAAAATCCTTCAGTAAACCAGTAGCATAAAATGAATTTGCAACCATATATAGGTCAATTCATTCCACGAAGGATGATCAAGTTATCTTTCAATAAACTTCTTAATGCCAAATTTTATCAGTGAAACTCTAGACTTGTGATGCTAGCCACAGTTTCAAGTGCTGTTGAAGGTCGCTAAACAAGAAATCAGTTCGGAAAATGTTTTTAACATCATTGATAAGTCAAATGACTAACCTCTGATTCCTTTTGAGGAGGTGAAGGTTAAATTTTGCTTCTTGCAAAACAGAATTAAATGTAGCTGGAACCTTCCACTCTTCCATCTATTACATATACTCAAAATGGTGTAAATTTTAGCCAACGTGATCAAAGGTCTGCTCTTTCTTATCTCCCATTCTAGGCTTTAGATTTTAATCTTTGCATGCGTATCAAAGTTACACAATGGAATCACATTAATACATAGATGCAATACAGATGGAGTAAAATGCGTGTAGAATTATGTGATGAACAAAGAAAGGTTAACTATGATTACTCTTCTGCTTCAGGAACTTGTTGGGGTAGTTTGTTCTGCCTGTTAGAGTTTTAGCTTTCGGTGTATTCCCCTTCCCAAACAAAATAGAAAGAAAGGTAGGTTAAGATGGTACAAAAACTCACATTGGTATCGCTTAGCTCTAAGTTGTAGAAGTCCATAGTGTCTGCCTTAAACAAAGGCCCAGCATGCCATGTTCCACGATTAAGTTTGAGAAACTTAGGACCTGAAATTCTGAAAACACAGACATCATCAACAGCTGGAGGGACATAGCGATGACCACAATGTGACTGTATCAGTATCTTCCCATTGTCACTCCTAATTTCTTCCGAGTCCATTATGGATGGCTTAGCAATTCCAAGATACCAAACATGACCTCCAATTGATCCAAGGCATTGGGTTACACTCGCATGATGTGTAATTTTCGAAAACTCCAGTGGTCGGTCCTGAAGGTGCATGATGTAAAACCTATTACAATACATTGGTAGGTCATCATAAAACCCTCTTTAACAATTTCAGGCAACAGGAAAACTACAGGGAAAAATTGCAACTGACTAAAAGTGAAGCTACTGATCTGTGGTGCAATTGTATGGAAAGCAATGGACAAACCAAGCAAACTAAGTCTAGCTTGGTATGCTTGCAAATTATAGGTTTTTTCATTAAAACTATAAAAGTCATATCACCATGGCCACCCTGGAGAATTTTTCTAGTACAGTTAAAACAACAACAAAACTATAGCAGTTTAGATGCACCTCAAATCTAAAAGACCCAGTCTATAAATTATCTCTTGCTAATTAAATAGTCTTGTTTTGTAAAAAGCAAAGGAATTATAAAAAATAACATCAAGGAGAGAATTCCTTCATGCACATAGTAAACAATTAGACAAGCATAATTACTAACACTCAACTCAACAGATTCATAATTCAAGGGTTGGAACCTTGGAGGTATGAAGCTAGCAGCAAGCTGGAACCCATTTTTTTCAACTAGGAAACAGCATAGAGGTTGAAACAGCAATCTCTTATATATATATATATATAATCAGTATAGACTAAAGCAATACTTGTATATCTTGTAAATAAAGTAAATACTCAATTTATAACCACATAAACAAAAACAAAAAATTTTCCATAATCATTAAATTAAGGGAAAAAAGAGGAAATAAGATAGGGCTAATCCCAGTTGTCCCCTAAGCCTCATGCATGCAAACAAAAAAAAAAAAAAAACCCAGAAAAGTAGTGCAAATTAAACCTGGGAATTCCTTTGGAAAGGTCTAACTGAGCATCCTTTGGGCCAAACTCATCTCCATCTGGGGATGCTTCAATGACTTGTCCGTACTCTTTGAAGCTTTCTTGGGTTGCTTCTATTGGCTTTAGCTTCATTAAAGCTGGCTCTGACTCCTTCGGCTTTGTTGTTTCCATCTCTGGTTTCCCACAACTTCAGTTTTCAGTTTAAACCAAAGAAAGAGAGAACCTTTCAGTTTCGGTTTGCTGTACTTTATTCGGCACCGCTGTTTAGTTAGCTTTGCGAGGGATAAAAACGAATTGATCCTGTCTGCTAACAAACGACGTCGTTGCATACGCAAGGCAATCCTTTTTTTATTTTTTTTATTTTTGACAAATAAAAATGAGTTTGAATGTTAAAGTGAAACAATAATATTAATAAACTTTTAAGCACTTAAATTTGCACTGGTATTGCCTTTTAATACTTTACTTGTGTTAATCAAGTATCATTATTATTATTATTATATTTTTCATTTGTTATTACTTTATAACAAAATGTTAAGAGGAAAAGGTGAATACTTGAGTAAATTAAAGTCAAAACCACACATAATTCTAATTACTGTTTAATTTATTCTAATTAATTAATAAAAACAAACAAAAAAAAAAAATACACCTTATGAACCCCATATATCTCCCCTCACTTTGCTTCCCTTTCCTCTTGCTGGTTGCCAAATATATTGCCAGCAGAAAATAGTTCATAAATTAATATAAATAAATAATAATAATAATCTATATACATTAACAAAAGTATGGCAGCCAATACAATCTAGTGCAACACAAACAGTTTCCATTGGCATATTCCAACAGAGAAAACCAAGCTATAGCCGATTGTGAACTAGCACAGAACTCCCCAAATACTACCTTCCCCTTCCTCCAATGATTGCCTAAAATCATAACATCCTCCAGTATCAGAAAACAAATTAGACAAGGCTGAAAAAGATCGAACTTTGCAAGCAAGGGGAGTTCCATTTTTGAAGCATCTACTTCTGCAAGAACCTGGAGAACTCAGTGTTGAAGTCATGAATTGGTACACAACAGCTAGTCAGTCATCAATGGCAAAAACCACCATGTCTTTCTTTCTGAAGCTATGTGTGGTATGATCCACCTCCTATGAGAAGAAAAATGAAACAAAAATTTTAATTATTTCAACTCCATTTTAAGATGCAAAAATGTGACATTCGTGAATTTTAACATATACAGTTTCTGTTGGTAGTTTGTATAATGTGTGGGAAACCCATCTCACATGGTGATTAAGGAATCAAATTTCCTAAGGCTTAAGGGTGAACTCAATTAGTAACTTTAAAAAAGATGAAGCACTACCTTGTAGGCAGTATATAGGGAACCGAGACATAGGAAGTATGTTTATCATCCAATTACCTATTACTTCTTCATATAAGCTTAATGTCAACCTTATTAGGCTTGCTGGATTAGATTAGAACTTTTCACCCTTCTTAATTATATAGTATTCTTGAAGTAGGAAAATTGAAGTTTTGGCTAACTGATGGAAGCTCAACCCCTTAATGTATATAAGCTTTAGCTTTTAAAATATAGGACTATGCAGCGAAATTACAGAACAGACATACAAATATCATATGTAATGATATTGTATATGCACCACTTGCGCTTAGGTCAAGTGGTAAGACTGGGGTGGGATTAGGTAGAAATCTTAGATTTAGACCATAGTGTTCTCTCTTGTGTGTGCATGCGTGTGTGTGTGTGTGTGTGTGTGTGTGTATAAAGAAGTTAAGATAGTGAAAAACTCACATTGGTATTGCTTAGTTCTAAGTTGTAGAAATCCATAGAGTGTTCTGTAAATAGAGGCCCAGCATGCCATGTTCCAACATTGAGTTTTAGGAACTTTGGACCTGAAATTCTGAAAACTTGCACATCGTCAACAGCTGGAGGAAGATAGAAATGACCACAACGTGACTGCAGATTTGCCTTGCTATTTTCATTCTTAATCTCTTTTGAGTCCACTATAGACGGTTTAGCAACTCCAAGATACCAAACATGACCTCCAATGGATCCAAGACATTGTGTTACACTGGCATGATGTGTAATTGTGGCGAACTTGAGTGGTTGGTCCTCTAGCCGCATAATGTGAAACCTATTCCAAGTGCATTGAGAGTCTTGTTAATGAGTGCCTATATATGATCTTAAGGTTAAGTTCAAAGCAAACGATGCATTATAAATTGCACTTTAAACTGTGTCACTGGGAACCTGTTAACAGTTTTCATATTAGGAAAGGAAAGAAGAAGAGTAATGCAACATCAATAATCTACAGCTATAATTAATTGTATGACAAGCAGTGTACAAAGCAAGCAACTAAGAGTTGTAGATTGTTACATGAGCAAGAAACTGCCTGACAAATTATAGGTTCTTTTCATCAAAATATATCACCTTGGAAGGATGTTAATAGCTTATTAACTAGTGGACATAACTACAAATTGATATTCTTAACAGGGAAGGGCAAGGGTAGACATTATCAAGCATTTCTATATATTCATAATTCTAATTTAAACCAAGTTTTCATATATATATATATTTGGAGGGGTAAAGAACAGGCTGAGCTCCTCAAAAGAGAGTTACCAAAATTCAGAAGTTGAAACCTGTTCAAATCTCAGAAAACCTAATTGGCCTGTTTTCACTACTTGTACTTGTTGATGAAACAAAGAAAAGGGTTTGCAGAACTACCCTTTAGCAATAACCCAAACAGCAATTCCTAGCTGTATCCTTACTCCTTAGCTCATCAATTCAATGAAAACTAATCAAAGATAACATTTAGCGTAATAATAACCTTGGGATTCCTTTGCTGAGATCCAGCTGAGCATCTTTGGGACCAAACTCTTCTCCATCTGGGGATGCTTCAATCACTTGCCCATACTCTTGGAAGCTTTCTGGCGTCACTTCAATTGCCTTCAGCTTCACTACCATTGGCTTTGACTCATCTGGTCTTTCTTGCATTTCCATTTCAAGTTTGGGTTCGAGAGACAAAAAGAGAGAGCGGGGAAGATATGTCAGTGGCAGTTAGTAGTTTGCTTTCACATAGACAATAGTAGTATAACATTGCCAACAAAGACAAATTTTTTTTTCATCTAAGTTTAAATGAAAAAACAAAGTTAAAACGACAGCGTCTCAAGTTCACTTTCTGGTCTCCACCTTGCCGTCAATCTCTAATTACCAAGTAATTAAAAAAGCCTGCGAGAGAAACAGAGAGGAAAAACAGAGAGGAAAACCAAGAACAGTATGTCGAAAGCAGAGTCAGAAGTGCTAAAAACCTTGATCAAAATCCTAACAAGCTCAAAAAACCCAATAGATGCCTTAACTCCTTACACTCCTCTCCTCACTCCAACCCTTCTGCAATCCCTCGTTTCCTCTCCTTCTCTTTCCTCCCACCCTTCCACCCTCCTTTCCCTCCACAAACTCTCCCTTTCCCTCTTCCCTTCCCTTTCTTCCTCCCCTTCTTTCCTCCTGTCCCTCCTCCCTCCCCTCATTTCCCGCCACAAATTCTCTGAATGCAAGTCCCTCCTCCTCTCTTTCCTTTCCTCTGACCCTCAAAACACCCTTTTTACCTCCCTCGTTCACCACCCTTCCCTTTCGAAGCCCCTCCTTGAGATCTCAGTTTCCAGCTATGTCCAATCAGGGAAACCCCATTTGGGTCTTGAGCTCTTTAACCTCATGAAAAGGCTTCAAAAGAAACCCAATTTGCTTACTTGCAATAATCTCATCAATGGGTTGGTGAAGTTCCCATCTTTGCACTCCATTCAGTTAGGTAAGCAGGTTTTTCATGATTCTATTACGCTTGGTGTTATCCCCGAAACAAGTACTTTCAATATTTTGATTTTAGGGTGTTGTTTAGAAGGTAAATTTAATGAGGCGATTTCCTTTATTGAGAAAATGAAGGATTTTGGTTGTTTTCCCGATAATGTTACTTATAACACAATTCTTGCGTATTTATGTAAGAAAGGAATGTTAAAGGAAGCTAGGGATTTGTTGCAAGATATGAAGGAAAAAGGGTTGATTCCAAATAGGAAAACGTATAATATACTCGTTTCAGGATATTGTAGGATAGGGTGGTTGAAGGAAGCTAGTAAAATTATTGACTTGATGGTGCAAAATGATGTTTTGCCTGATGTTTGGACGTATAATATGTTGATTAATGGGTTGTGTGGTGAAGGGAGGATTGAGGAGGCAGTTAAGTTGAGGGATGAGATGGAGAATTTGAAGGTGTTGCCAGATGTTGTTACGTATAATACATTGATTAATGGGTATTTTGAGTGGGGGTGTAGTGAGGAGGGGTTTAGGTTGGTTGAGGAAATGAAGGAGAAAGGAGTGGAGCCAATTGCAGTTACTCATAATATTTTGGTTAAATGGTATTGCAAAGAAGGGAAGATGGATGAAGCTAGTGAAAGAGTTAGGGTGATGGAAGAAAGTGGGCTTTCACCGGATAAGGTTACCTACAATACTTTGATTAATGGATATTGTAAGGCAGGGAAGTTGGCTGAAGCTTTTAGGATGATGGGTGTGATGTTAAGGAAAGGTTTTAAGATGGATACTATTACACTTAATACCCTTCTTCATACTCTATGTGAGGAGAGAACGCTTAAGAAAGCATCCGAGTTGCTAATAAGTGCCAGTAAGAGAGGTTATTTGATTGATGAAGTGAGCTATGGCACTTTAATAGCAGGATACTTTAAGGTTGGAAATGAAGACAAAGCATTGAAACTTTGGAATGAGATGAAAGAGAAGGAAATTATTCCCAGCATCGTTACCTATAACACTGTAATTGGAGGGCTTTGCCAACTGGGCAAAACTGAGGAAGCAATAGGCAAGTTGAATGAGTTACTTGAGAGTGGTCTAGTCCCAGCTGAAACCACTTACAACACAATTATACATGGGTACTTCAGGGAGGGGAAAGTTGAGAAAGCATTTGAGTTTTACAACAAAATGGCTGAAAACTCATTCAAGCCAGATGTCTTTACCTGTAATATTCTGCTTTCTGGTCTTTGCAGGGAGGGTATGCTGGAAAAAGCCCTTAAGCTCTTCGATGCTTGGATTTCAAAAGGGAAAGCAATTGATGGAGTTACTTACAACACGATGATATCAAGCCTATGTAAGGAAGGAAGATATGAGGCTGCAAATCATCTCGTCTCAGAAATGAAAGAAAGAAATCTGGGCCCTGATAATTATACATATAAAGCCATTCTTGATGCACTCACCAGTGCAGGCAGAATGAAGGAACTAGAGGAAGTCATTTCGAAAGTGGTTGAAGTGGGAAAAGTTCATGAACAGTCCTTAGAGTTGAAGGAGCAGAATGTGAAGACCAGTGAGATTCTTAAGGAATCTGATCCAGATTCCAATGCTTGCTCGGTACAGATCATTGAGCTGTGCAATCAGGGGAGATACAAGGATGCTATGCGCATTTATAGAGTAGCAAATGAAAAGGGTGTTGCTTTAAATAAGTCCACCTACATTGCTTTAATGGAAGGACTTATCAAGAGGCGAAAAAGCACAACAAAAGCTGTTCAATAGTAGTAAATGTTGTGTGAATTTTTCCTGGCAGTGTTCAACAGGCCAATGTTATCGCCATGTGTTTAATTTAGACTGAGCTGATAGGATCTCAGGTAAATTGTCTCTTTCTCCACTCGGCTATGGATGAAGATACTTAGAACAAGTCTGCCTGCATTGCTGCAACAAAATGACTTATCAATTGGTGAAAAAGCATATATGAAGCTGTCCAGTAGTAGTTAATATATCTTGGACTTTTCCAGTGTTCAACAAGCCTGTATTATCACCATGCTTATGACTTGTATTCAGCAGATAGAACCTCAGGTAAATTATTTTTCTCTTCATTTGGTTATGAATGAGAAAGTTCTAAGAAATTGTTTGGTATTTGTTCCTTTTGCATGTCAACATTAATAGTATTACCAAAAAATGCACAGTCTTTCATTATTTGGTATTTGCTCCTTTTGCGGACGATTTTACTGTGTGGCACTTGGGTTGCTTGCCTTGCCTCATAGTTTTCTATTGCTGCACACTGCTTGCATTGTTTGAAGTTTCTGAAGTCAAGTTGATGGAAAAGATTCCACATAGTTGTAAAGGCAATGGTATGTACATCTACATGTCCATATAATAAACATATGCAGGCATCAGTGAAGGGTAATATTTTGCCGTGATTTTATAAGATAACTGTTCTGTTATTAAGAAAGAGCATTATAACTTATGGCTGTATATCTGCACTGGTAGTCCTAAGAAGATGCATCACATATCAGCCAAGTTAATTTTCAAAACACATCATTTATTCATTAATTGAGATATTGAAAACCTATATGTTAGGATCTGTAAAGAGAATACTTTAGTGGATGACAACTAAAGAGGTGCTAGTCATTACAGGCAGAATTCTTAGGTTAAATTCATATGTTAAGTAATATAAAAGATAGTCGTTCATCCTTAATATTACCAAAAAATGTTTAAGGAGTCAATAAAGCACCTAGGCACTAGTTATCAATATAGCAAAACAACATGAGACAATCGTAATGGGAAAGAACAATTAGTTGACAAATTGTATCGATCCTTCTTGGCTGCATCAATGCAGTTATCTTTAGATATCTAAAGAACAAAAAAACTACAGATGTGGGCTATGTTAGTGGACACATTCTAGAAGCCTTTACTGGAATTGTTGGCATTAAATTTTTTAGAAAGCAGGTCATTGACTAATATGCAATGTACTAAAGTAAGAAGAAACCTTTTTCTTTATTTGGTTTCCTTGTTCTTTATTTGTTAAGTCTATAAGGAAATGCATCTTATTGTTTGTCGTCTTGCAGGAAATACATCTTGTTGAATTGTTGTAATATCGAGGACACTGGGGTTGTATGGGTAATGCAACCAGAGAATAGCTTGTTATATTAAGTGATCCTATATGGGTGAAAAAATTGCTGGAAGCTGGACAAATATGGTGGCCTCATCACATTTATTGCTTTTCTACTGAATACGTCATATCTTTCAAGGCCTTTGACATTCATGAGACCTCGGTCGATGTAACCAAGAGATTATTCAAAATTAGGGAATCCAGAAATTTATCTTTTGCCCAGTTTTCTACTTTGAATGGATATTTTAAATTCATTGAGCTTCTGAAATAAGTAGCAACAAGGGGCTTCCCCTGTGCACACCTTTCTGACGGAATGGCAGCTGCCGTAAAAATTCTACGGTAAACAAATTTCACTCTGAAGGTTTTTTATGTTGGCAGTGAATCAATGTAGGTATTTGATGTCGTTAATGCATCACAAACACACAGCGATTAAGGGAGTTATGTTGGCAAAAGAAAGGGTTTTGACAGCTGTTCATATTGTTTAGATAGCGAGGTGAGGCCCAAGAAATGAGAATTTTCAGTGCAAGGTACTATGATGTAGAAACTTCTGTTCAAGAATGGTGCTAGAACTTCTGTCTCTGGCATGGGAATTGTGTGAATAACAAGAGCCAACTTCTGAAATCAAATAAAGAGGAGCACGTCTTTTAAAATGGGAGATGCTGTAAGTCAATGAATTTGGGAGTTTCTATATCTTGAGGAACCTTAATGTTAACCTTGTACTTTAAATTCATACACTAATCTAAATTCTTTCACCATACATGCATAAGTCCACTGGTTCAAGCTTCTCTATAAGCATGCTTGTCTGAACACATGTTTTTTGTTTGTTTGTTTCTTGATGAAAGGCCTATGTTGTTCGTTAACTAACACTAACCCAAGAATAGCTATCTTTTGTGGATGCTATGCGAAATTGCAACTGGTTGCATACTTTGGACTCCTACAGAGAAATGATTTGTAAGGTATAATGAAGAATGCTTTTGAAATCTTTGTGGAAATGTGTACATTTTGACTTGAGGCATTTGCCCTCCATGAAGTTTGTAAATTGCTTTGCTTCTCTGCCTCGATTAAGATATTAATGGGATATGCTGTCTCTCTCTGTTAAACACTCCTGTATATTCTCTTCTTGGATCTTCTCATGTGCAGTAATGGAAATGCTGATCAGTACAGCAGGTGGTTGTATAATGTTCATCGGTCAAAGCTACTAGATTCTTTCTAGTTTTTTCAGTGCAAATTTTGCTATAATCAGTAAATGTCTACAATGGTCTTTGCAATAAACCTATAGCAGCAAAAGTAGGTCATGATCAGTTTCAAAAGTAAGGATCTAACATCAACTCTCTGATGCATTCTTTTAATCAAAGATTCATCTCCAAGCTTCTTGTTTATGTCCAGGAAGGAAAGACTCAAAGAAGTAAACTTTGTATCTGAACTTTCATGACTGAGCATTAGAGCATTGCTTCTTGCAGCAGCCAATTAAGATTCAATCAGCAAAAAGATTTCTTTTTCTATTTTTTCATGTTTCCCTGAGAAAACCCCCTGTCAAGTTCATCAACATTCTTGTAATATTGTTGGCTTAGAAACTTGGGAAGTTTGCTTATTGTAAATGGAGATGGAAAGTAGGAAGTGTTGCAGAAATACAAGATTGCAATTGGTTCAAAATTCTAGCAGCTTTTCTTTCAATTTCTTCCATTCCAAACAATGGAAACAGATGTGCTTTCCTAGCACATTTCAGGACAATTATAAAACTAGAAAATAAAATAAAATAAAATAAAACCCCAAATGGCCATGCTTTTCAACCCACAAACTGCCATTATTATCATTATCTATAAATCAGTAGGAGACAGCATGAATCCAAAAAAAATGCAATCTAGAAACACATGATTTGATTCTTAAGGTGCATTTGAAGCAATTTGCAGCGAATATTGGCTTTTAAATCTTTTCGCAAAATTATTTAGTTTGTACATCAAACTTTTTGTCCATGAAATGAAACCCCCTCCCCCCCCCCAAAAAAAAAAAAAAAGAAAAGAAAAGAAAAGCAGGTTCCCCTGCTTTTAAGAAAAGTTGGAAAGGGTTCATCATTGGAGCTGTGAGTTATATTTACTAAAAGGATTATGAATTGAATGAAATGAAGTGTGACACCCTCCCTTTCTTTTCCCCTTTTTATGTCCCCTAATCATATGGATGATTATTATTATTATTATTATTATTATATTAATGTTGAGTTGGTTTCAAAGCTGATTATCTATAATAAATATCTCAATCGACTAATTTACGACAAAAGTTTTGATTTTAATATCTAATAAAACAATTTAGTTTGCAAGATTTTCATATTGTGGAATCGAGAAAAGAGTTTCGTGTGTGTAATTTTTATTATGACTTCGATTTTGATAGAATGCTAGTTTACCACAATCTTATGGCATATGAGATTTTTTTTTTTTTTCAAAAGAAAATTATTTAGCCTGCTAAAGAAATGAAGAGAAAGGGAATTTTCTTTTGTTGATTGGACTTTCTGTGCCATGCTAAACCAAGAGAAAGTACTACTCCATGGATATATCATGCATTATGCCCCATCAAACCTCATGGGAAAGAAAGAAATGTCTGATTAGTAATGGAAAAAAAGCAATCAATAATTCTCCATTTTTTTTTCTTTTAACTCATCATCAATATAACTGGCCACTGGCCATAGTTTCTGAATTGTAGGGCTTTTTCTTGATGGAAAAAAGGAAAAAGCTTTAGCATAAGGGGACTTAGAAAAATATTCATATCTATTCATGCATGTGGGGAGAGAGGGAAAATATGATTACAAATAGTCCAACAAGAGCTTGCTTCTTTCATACTTACAATGAATGGGTTTTTTTTTTTTTTAATTGAGGAAAGAAGATTCTAACTCTATTTTTTTTTAAACAAGAAGATTATACACCAATCATTAAGTCAAATGCTTGAGTGTTATTAACAATGAATGAGTTTTTTTTTTTTTTTTTTATAATTTAAAGAAGAGAGATTTGAACCCTGTTATTTAGATAAAAGATTATGTACCAACAAATGAAGCAAATGTTCAGGTGCACTTACAATAAATGGGTTAATTATCAAGTTTATAGAAATTAAACTTTTTTTCATCAAGTATAATTTTGAAGAAAATGGGAATGATTTCATTGTATAGATTACTTACAAAATCTACCATAGAATGGTACTAGGCAGAACGAGACACAGAGTAATCCCCTCCTGCAGTTTTCTGTGTATGAGAACTAAGAAACTGTCTATCCCGATTGTGTCTAGGATCAAACAACCAGAACATCAACAAACCCTGCTCCCCACACAATCGAATACATGTAACTACTATTAAATTAAATATATTTATCAAATTTAAGATGACATTAAAAGAAATATATGTCATGTATAACACATTAACAACTTTAATCTTTTTCAATCATGATCCAATTAAAAGACTAATTAAAGATATTTTGCAGCACCTAATAATGGAAAACTTTCCTGGAAAGATACAAAATCAAAGTGGCCCTTTATCCCCAAAACTAAAGTGAATTTACTTGTTTGTTTTTTCAATTTGCTCTATATTTCCCTTTAATTGCAAGACTTTATGCCTTGTTGAAAGGTTGAATGCAATGTATGTCTATATGTATTAGTTGTCACCTTTTTGAAATTGAAGATTAAAAACAGTGAATCAGAATGCAAAAGCAATATGAGAATTAGATGAATGTAGAAAATTGTGTTATTAAACATGCCCTTCTAGTTTTAGCTGCCAAATTCTCCACTTAAGACTCTATTCTAAGAGGATTCTATGTCTCCAAAATGCTGTCTATTCTTACCTACCTTTCCCCCCTCCCCCACCTCCATAGCCTAATCCCATTATAAAATTTAACTTTCTTATTTATGTAAAGAGATAATTTATAATGCAATAGGGATAAATTTACATCTGAAAAATTTATTTATTTAAGTAATTTTATAACTTATTTTCAAGATATATTGACTCTTTTCAATTTGCAGTTTTAGGTATTCTCCTTTGTCATAGTTTGACCTCTTTTTAGTATGAATTTCCAATACCTTTATTGGCGCACACAATATTGACCCCATTTAAAATTTTTTTTTATAAAGGTGTAAATTAAGTAAAGAGAAAACCATTTCGTTCTTGTCCAGGGAATTAATCAAATTAACTAGTGAGTATAATCTTAATATCGTGAAATTAATGTTAAATAAAGTTAAGTTACGGATTTAAGATAATTATTCACAACGTTTTGTTTTATTGAAAAATAATGACAAATATATAGTTAATTTCATTTTGAAGCAAATTCTTGTATAATTTATTGATAAATATTCTTTTGAAAGGCAGAGAGACTTAAACCTCTAATCTGAATGAACCCTTTACATAAGGAAGATGTCATCATCATCCAAAAAAACGTGAAGGCTTGACCCCCTTTAGTTGGGGTAGGAGAAGTGGCTTCCAACCTTATTATTATATATATATATATATATATATCTTGATTGACATGCTGTATTGTATCTAGCGTTCACATGTTCACAGCAATTACTTTGAAAAGAAAACATAGGCCCCTTTACGTGTTAAAGGAAATTAATTAATGTATTTTTTTTATAATTAAAAAAAAAAAGAGATTCGAACCTTGTACTCTAGATAAGGAGAAATGCTCAAGTGCAATTAACGTATCTAAACTATATGTAAATATACAGGCATATCTGATGTATTGTTTTTTTTTTATCTTAAAGGTTTAGGGTTCAAGGTTGAATTGTTAAAATTTTTCAATTTTAATAAAATATAGACTTGATTATTATCAATCTCAGTACCAATATCGTTAGAAGACCAATAAAAGTATCTAAACCCTTCTACAAGTGAATTTCTTTTTTTTAATTTTAAAAATCCCTTTTCTCGGCTTATTCAGTTACAGATTAATTTTGATAAAATTAAGTAAAATTCGATCCAAGAACTTCCATACAATTTTCAAAATAAAGGTCGGGAAATGTTAGATATTGCTTATATGTACTTGGTAAGGCAACCTTTGGGAACAATTTTAGTATATAGATATTGATAAAATATATAAAAATTATTTTTTAAAATAAAAATAATTAATTTTAACAAGTTTCACAAAACTAAATTAACTAGTATATATTTTAGAAAAAGTCAAGTAACACTTGAGTATCACAGGTTAAAACTTAAAACTTAAGCCTAATTTTATACGATCTTAAATTTTGAAAATAAAATTTAAGTACGGTTATAAATTACGGGATTACATTTTCAACTTAAAAAATAAGCCTAATAGATGGTGGAAGACTCATATTTTATATGTCCAAGACTCATTCTATCTTTTATTAAGATCCGTGATATCGAGTAAGAGCCGAATTTTTTATTTCCTCTACCTTTTTCCCGTCATTTTCTTGAATAAGGTCGAATGAAAAACAGCAAGAAAAAATGAAGGGAAAACCGTGTGAGAAAGTAAAAATTCCACCCCAAAATAGAAAAAAAATAGTGCTACAGCTAAGCAAATGACGCGTGGACCTTTTTTCCATTAGAATTACAGAACAATGGAATCCAGTTTGCAAAATTGTCCATTTATTTCAAGATTTTTAAATATTTTTTAACCTTTTGATGTTAAAAATAGTTTTAATTTGATTTTAATTTGTCTATGCATTTCATGCAAAATTCAACTATAAAGTAAGGGAATTTAAGGTAAAAAATAGAGTACATAGACGGTTGAAAATCAAAATAATCGAAATTGTCACTTTTTTTATTTTGGGTTTTCATTTTTTTAAAAATCTCAATTAGTCAAAAGAACCGCAGTCATTAATCATAATCTGGCACGAGATTTAAGTTTAATATTGTCATTGTTGATTAAGTCATTGATACATGGCATGCATGACGTTGAAATGCAGACTTAATAACATGCTTTATCACTACTGTCTAATATGAATATTGATTGATTTGAAATAAACAGTACACAAAAAATAAAAAAATTAATTAATTAATTAATTTTGATCTTATTGTGGAGAACATGTAAAATAATGCATAACAAGTACTTATCACCTTTTAATTAGCACTTCTACCAAAAAAAAAAAAATTGCATGCCACCTTGATTATTACCAGCTGCAATTTTGGCTTTATATACATCAAGACTTCACTATTTATTATGCTATATAATCTTCATTTCCTAAGTTTTATTTTTGTCTGTCTGTCTGTTTTTGGACCTCTTATCTTTGTCTTCTTTCATTTTTTTTCTTCTTTAGTCAACAACTTTATCATAATTTATTTATTTTTATGTAATTATAACGAACCTATCACAAAAAAATCGATAAAGGGATCGATCAAACTTACCGAGTAACATGACGTTAATTTTTTTTTTTTTAAATATGATGAGAAAGCATAGCTATCTATATACCTAAATTACAATGCAATATCTTTGAAGTTATAAAACTTATATATGGAAAATCAAATTAAGTATGAAAATCTATAATTTCTTAATCGAAACTATTTCGAAAATAGATTGGATTTTGATGGTCAATAATTGTTATCTCTGTTAGTGTTAATTTTAAATGTCCGTACTCTTATAAGTACCACAAATTGTTCTTTTAACTCAAGTGGTTTAGCAAACTATATATTTATCCTGAATTTTACGTAAGATTAAAACAAATGTATTGTTCATGGGTAAGAAATGTGTCCATGATCTTTGCAATCAGGGGGAGGAAAAAAAAACTATTAACCTTCATTAATTTATATCATTAGATTCTTCAAACATCAGTTGGGGATATTATTAGCACCTATTGCATGATTGATCCAGTTGTGAGAGCTAATGATGGATAGTTTAATGAGAAAAAAACAACAACAACAACAAAGCAGCTGTTAATACAATGATTCATTGTTTCATTGTGTCTCAAGTGATTATAATTTGAACCCTCTAGAGGCTAATTTTCCAAACCCATTTTCCATGGTAAATTGCAGCCCCAACAACCGAAGCTTATCTCTTGTCCTTTTGAAACATGGAGGATTTTTTACTAAACAAATTATACTTCTTTTTTTAAAAAAAAATTTCCAAACCTTTAACATGCTGCAAACACAATTCTCTTCTGTTCCCTTTCTTGAAAACAAATTCCAGACCATGATTTGCCCCACCTACAAAAGTATAGCTTAAAGTAAAGGGAGATAAAACCTTTTTTTACCATTTCTCTTTTAGTTGACTTTAGATTCAAGGAAGAATATTAAGTTGGATTTTATGTTAGATTATTGATTATGACTGTTGTTCAGTAGAAATTGATGTAAAATTTTTTTCCACTCAAGATTTAGGAATTAATTTTATATATAATTTGGAGAGCCTAAAAGGCTATTTCCCTCTTAATTAATATGGGGTTAATTTAATTAAATTCCTTTTTCAAATCTAATCGAGGTCCACACGTAAAAGAAAAACTCTCTCTCTCTCTCTCTCTCTGTCTCTCTGTCTGTCTCTCTTTTTCAAGGAAAAGAATAATTTAGGTTGAAGGGAGTTTCTACTTCTGATAAACATGACATGCATGGGGGAGAAATCAGTGAACTAAATTGTAGGGTTCCAGCTAATTAAAATATTATTATTATAGCCATGAGTTTTCCTTTATGTAGAAGAAAGTTCTTTGGATGATTTGCATGGTAATGATAACCATCACTTCATGGGAAAAAGTCCTTAACATGAAGTAGAAAGAGACTAGAGAGAGAGAATTCACTCTATGATAAAATGATTAGTCCCATTTTTAATTTATCCATAATCAAACACGTGTCAGAACCTTCATAATAATAATAATAATAATAAGGTAACAATCTAAATTTGATTTAACGTTTATTAAACAATAATAATTAGATTTTTTAAAATATATATATATATATATAAATTTACAGATACGATCTTTAATTATTTATCTCTGAATCTCACTCTCAAGTTAAAATTCGTAAAATCAAACCGTTTACGTGAATGATAAATTCGTGAAAAAAATTTATCCAAACGTTGTAAATTAATTTATATTATTATTATTGATGATAATGAAATATTGTCATAATTTTAAAGTTGGCACATGTGTTGAGAGAGAAAAAACAAGGCTTAGTGAGACTAAACGTTTGACCTAATGCTGCTTACATTATCACCTATTAAGTTTACCAAAAATGTCTCCTAATACCGTATTAAAAGTGGAGAGGTTTGAAATTTAGTAACCAATTGAAAGTTTTCAAAAGGAAATATATATATATATATATATATATATATATATGTAATATATAAGAATACAAATGAAGTAGTACAGGGTTAAGTCTTTGGCAATGTAGGGACCCATTGATGCACTTCAAGTCCTTGCACATGCATACAGATCAACCGGTGATGATTAAACTTGAGAATAATTAGGACATATAGAGAAAAAAGAGAGAAAGAAAATCCCTGCCAAAGAACATGCCGAACCATTAACATTTGAAATTTTGATTCGGAAATTTCTAGATAGATAGATAAAGCTTAAAAATGATCTCTAAGTCACGCAATTATAGGGGTATAGAGGTGTTGTATTGTTTTTTGTAAGTAACGCCCACAACAATTGTATAATAACGACTTACCATCTAGCCGGGTTTCTTACCGTCAGTAAAAATGTTTTACCACTCTCACGAGAACACAATGGTTACTATTTTTAATGAAATATCTCAAACTTCTAAAAAAAAGACAAAGATCTCGAAGTCATTATATATAAAAGAGAGAGAAGATTTGATTTGGAAAGGAAGACGAAGAGTAGACAAGAAGATAAGAACACAAAGACAAGAACCAACTACTTCCACCATAATGTTAAAAGACCCCAAATTTTCTAACGTATAGAAAAGAATGGCATTGAAGCGTAGAAATATACAACACAATTAGAGAAGAAAGAGTCTAAAAAATTGATAGAAATTAATGTCACTTTCTTGGGACCTTTTTCGTTTTTTTTTAAATAAGTTTTAGCAAATATAATTAGATTTTTTTCAAGACAAATACAAGTCTTTGGCCTCTCACTTTCTTTGCCTCGCCACGAGCTAAGCCGTAGCGGTTCTTCACCCACTTTCTACCCCACCGAAGACTGTTTCATCTCTTGGTTTTAAAGTGTCCCATTTTGTACTCGCTTAAGTCCTAAGTCATTGTCAATTAATCGCTGCCGCTTACGACCAAAAGTAGTTGTAAAAATGGTGGTTGCCAAGAATATGCTGTCTCATTTGTGGCAGCAATCCACCAAAAGTCATATTTTCCTCGTTAAAAAGTCGGCATCCTATGTGGGGGGAGCAACACTAGGCCAGGTGGCATTCTTTTGTAGCCAAGATAGAATTTTTTTCCATGAATCTAGCGAGTGAAACTTTTTTCCATATAACGGAAGATAATTTTGATATTCTCAAATCTAATCATTTTCATCATCCCCGATATTTTTAAATTCGAAATTTTTAAATTAAATCATAGATTTTAAGTGCTCGATGTTTTTGTAATGATAGCTTTTTTTTTTTATTGCTTTGGTATTGAAAAAAATCAAAACAATGACGAATTTAAGATTTTATATATAAAATCATAGATCAGGTTAATAACTTGATTTAAAACAAAAATTAAAAATTGAGAACTGACTGTGACTTGTAGATCTTTTTCAATCTTAGTTAGACAATTAAGATTTGTCGACTAGATCAACCGAATTGGGAAGTTGACATGTATGGTTTCAAATTGATCTCCATATCGAGTAACGATTTGAATTAGAAGCAATTCAAATATTAAATTTTTTATTTTTCTTTTTTTAATTGTTGAGTCGATAGAAACCAATGAAAATTGTAAAGGGATTTATCATTAGTTAAGCTAAGCAGTATATATGATTAAAGATCAATTATGCATCGATCATTGAATCAAATACTCAAATGCATATTCTTTTCAATATTAATTTGTGATATTTCCGTTAAAGGACCACAAATGTTTAGGTTTTTTTCCACACAAAGATTGTTTAATTAGGTCCTTCACAAAAACTATATATATCGTAGCAAGAATCCAATGGATAGTAACTTCAACGAATACTTCCAAAAAAGATTTTGTCATTCCTCATGACTGGTAAGCCTTCTCTCACCAATTTTTTCCACCCAGCAAACCCCCCCACCCCCTTTTTTTTTTTTTCATTTTTTTTAAATTAAGCTGAAATTAAATTAGGGTTTTATAGTAATTCAAAAGAGAGAGAGAGAGGTGATGGAAACCTGACAAGAAAAGCTGTTATTAGATATTGGAACTTGCCTAATCCAGTTTGAGGAATTAAACTGAGGTACTGTGAGTGCATCAGCTTGGGAGCAACCAAGTCTAATTTGATGTGATTGAAAATTGCTTTGCTAGTTTTAGAGTAAGTAAAGACCAGCACCTACTCATTTGAATGATCACTAAATATTATTCCCTTCATCATGATTGAGAAAATATATGACAAAACTTTCTAACCATTTTTAATATGAAATTAAACACAATTTAATGAAAAATTACCATTTTATACACCATCATTATTTTTTCTTTAATTAATTAATTTTTTTAAAAGAAAGGCGTCTGATTAAAATTTAAAATTTTTTGAGTAAATTTTGAGAAAAAAAAATTAAAGGTGCTATTTAAAATCCAATGAATTTTGGCATTGAATAGAAAGAATTATCCCAACTGCTATATTCCATGATAAACACAATGAAATTGAGACATCCACAAAAATCCAGTCCCATGTTTTCTAACATGGGTAACATGACGAAAGGCAAGTCATGGTGTTTGAACAAGCTCTCGATTGTGTTATTCAACTAGTCTTAGTTTAAAAGCTTTGACGAAGAAACGTTTCTTTTGTGATCGTTGTCCTAAAACGATTGCTCAAATTATTGATTTGCTAATGGTCCTGGAGAGGATTGAATGAAAGCTTAAGCTGAATGAATAATGGCACACTCCACGTTACGACGTTGATGTATTTATAGTATAATTTAAGATAAGATATGGATGATTTGAGAATTTAGTTTAGACCGGTATTTTTTAAAATAAAATTATTATTTTAAGTAAAAATTCTTTCGTAAATGAATTTACTCGTGTCACTTTATTTTTCAATATAAATTTATAATTTAAAAATATCGTGTTGTGTTTTGATTGGTTGGATTTATAACTGATGTGGTCGGAGGTACTCATTATGTATCAAATAAAGCACTATTTAGCATAAGATGTGGATGAGAAATATATGGAAACAAACCATAAAATCCTATGCAGCATGTTTGGGAACATGGGTAACATGGCAAAGGGAAGCTGAAAGAGGTACTGTATTCGCATCAGCCCCCAACAACAAGAAGAAGCTAGGTTTGTAGGGGGATATGCGACTTTGGATAAGATGATGAAGGAAAAGGAGCAATACGTGGATGACTAAAACCTAATAAAATTTGAATCGTTTAGGCAGTGAGAGCAAGCAATGACACAGACCCAGAGAGCTGCCTACCTCTGATTCATGAACATGCCCCCAGATTATCTTCAAGAGTCAAAAGCCAGACAGAAACAGACCCCCCTTGAGGAAAAATGTCCCAATCTTTCCCTATTGGGGATTTGTTTAGGGTTTCCTGTTGTCCTTTTGGTTTGGCTTCGGGTCTGAAACAGAAAATTTTGATTCAAACATGGTGCACGTTCTCCCTTCTCCATGTTACACCACATTACTCTGTTTCTACCTACCTGGTCATACAAGCATGAAGAACATGCGCAAGGAGCTGCAGTCATACAGACTCGATTTAACTATTTTTTTTTTTTTTATCCAAAAGTTTAAATTCTCGATTTATCATTTTAATTGATTAAAACGTTTGTGACAACTCATGAGGCCGAAAAAATTGATAATTTCATATGTAATTTTTGTTGTCGAGAATAGGTGTACGATCATGAACAAAAATCATCTGCCTCCCTGTTTGTGTCCTCTTTCTGGTTCCGTGTGCTGGATCATTAGTTAGAGTTGTATTTGTATGACTTGTTATTGTCAAGGCTTTAGAAACCCTTTGATTAATTCGGTGGTCACTAAAACATGGAGCTTGCATTCCACAAAAAACAACAGTGAATGGGTCAAACTTTCTTTGTACTTTCCATCATTTGGCACACATGACACTCATTAATAACTCAAAAAAATTAATAACTTCGACATAATTAATCATTGATAATGGTCAATCGCTTCTATGATTTGAATAAAAATGTTAAATTTGAGTCTTATTGTGAGAAAAAAGTAGTTAAAAAATCATAATAACATAAAAATAAAAAATATTCGAAGTAAGAAAGGAGAATTGTGGTATATCCCACCATTGGTATATTGACATAATAATTGATTAAATTTGAGGGAGTCATGTATGACTTGACTGTAAAAGTATCCTTAAAGTATCATGGAATATTGGTAATAAATTTTAATTCACCCCCCCACCCCCAGCCAAAAAAAAAGGACTTGGAAATGAAATAAACTCCAATTATATTAGAAAATAAACAAGAAAACAAAATAGACTGCAAAATTCCCACATAGACAAAGGGATATTTCATACTGATTAATCAATGACATCATCAAAGGGTTTTGATGAAGTCTGCTTTATTGCCCTTTTTTTTTTTTTTTTCCATTGCCTCCCCCTTCTCTATATATATTCCTTCCCCCTGGTTTCAACTAAAGCAGCTCCTCTGTTTCTCACAACAAACAAAACTCAATCTCTCTCTCTCTCTCTCTGTTTTCTTTTCTTTTTTTCTCCCCTGCTTTTTCAACAATGGAAAACAATGACAAAGCTGCAATCTCTCCAATCTCAGTCTCAACCCCATTTTCTTACTCTCCATCTTCTTCTTCTTCACCCCCTACTCCTCATTATTCGCCAGGTTTTCCTTCTCCAAACTCCCAGTCTAATTCTCCCAAGAATTCTCATCAACCCCCTCCACCACCAGCTTCTCCTCCTCCAGTTGTTCTCAGCCCTTGCGCCGCCTGCAAAATCCTCCGCCGCCGCTGCGTCGAGAAGTGTGTTTTAGCCCCTTATTTCCCTCCAACTGAGCCTTATAAGTTCACCATTGCTCACAGAGTTTTTGGAGCTAGCAACATCATTAAGTCCTTGCAGGTAAACTATATCTTTTTAAAGCCTTCTGTTTTTCTTATATCAATCTGCCATTATTACCAAACTGGGTTTTCATCAAAACAAAGATCGATATATGATTTTGTTTTGGTTGATTAATTTTTTTCTCTTTCGGAGAAAATTCTCTTCCTGCTTTGTTCTCAACCTGATAAAGGGTCACACTGTTCATGGTCAAAGGATCTAACATCAATTGCCAAAAAACATGTGGAAGTTAGCGTTTATTATTAGTCAGTCAAGATTACAAAATATCCTAATGCATTACGGATCAACCATTTTTAAAACGATTTATTTCCCAAAATATTTAGTCTGCCATTGGCTCAATGATCATGTTCCTCTAATCCCACGGCGCCTGGCTTTGATTTACCGCTTGCCCTTCGAGGGGACAAAGGCAAACCAAAAAAACCAAGGGAAAGGTCAACCATCCCCTTAACTTGCACAGTGGGTTGAATACACATAAATCACAAGTTGACTAGCTAAGGGGGTGCATCATATTGTCTACCAAAAGGCATCATTGCCAAGTTTTTCTCAAAATTTTAGTCCTGCATGCTTGTACTTGGTTCCAAAGTGGTTTCCCATTAATGTTTTGAAGGTTAAGTCTTCTGTCCGTTGTTTATTTCCAGGAACTCCCAGAGTCTCAAAGAGCAGATGCAGTAAGCAGCATGGTGTATGAGGCCAGTGCTCGGATTCGGGACCCGGTATACGGCTGTGCCGGAGCAATCTGCCAGCTTCAAAAACAAGTCAGTGACCTCCAAGCACAACTGGCCAAGACACAAGCTGAGCTCGTCACCATGCAGTGCCAACAAGCCAATTTACTAGCCTTAATCTGCATGGAAATGACACAATCTAAAGAACCCACTTCCCAGCAGCAACCTTACAGCATTGACACAAGCTGCTTCCTAGATGACAGTAATCTTGCCTCAGCCTGGGAGCCTCTTTGGACATGAAGAATAGATATTAAGGTGGAAAAAATCAAAAAGAAGAAAGATATTAGTTAAAGAATTTTCAATAAAGTGATTAGTTTATGGTAGGTATGTGTCCCTAATGCTTTTTAATCAGTCTTGTTAACCAAAGGGAACCTTTGCAAAAGGATTTCAGATTGAGGGTTTCTTATAATTTATTTGTAATCTTACAATGGCCAAATATAAAAATATTAGGAAAAGAGTGATGGTAGATACAAAAGGGAGGGAGGGAAAGAGAGCAGGCATGACTGTCTTTATCCCTAAGTCTGCTAATTTTTGAATTAAAGCAACTTTTGTTACCTAATTTTATCTTCTAAAATAGTTTTTCTGATCAGTTCCTTGTCAAACTAGCTTGCTCTTTGCTCATTTCTTGACTAACTTTGGCCTTTGTCATCCCACAAGCTGATCATGGTTGGCAAATTCTTTAACTATTTGCATAAACGAGATTTAAATAAAAATCTTAAATTTGAATCATAATACTACTTATTTAAAAAAAATTTAATATATTTATTCAATTATCATAAAACAATTCCATTATATATAATTAATGTACTTAGGCTGTACTTTAGACAATGTTCAAAACAACTGTACTCCTGTTTTTTTTGCAAAAGCGCTTTACTGACTTCTTATGTATTCTAGCTTTTCCCAGTAGATAAAAAGCAAAGTTTCCATTTGACTAGTATAATGTGTTTTTTGCTTTTGATAATTAAGAAAATAAAAATAAATCTTTCAAAGCAAAACCCAAGATAGAAAATACTTATTGAAATAAATGCTCAAATGCTACAAACCACTTAAATATAAAATAAAATATTACAAGTGATAAAATATCTTATTGCCACAATCATTCAGATTGAATCCTTTGACATTTCGATTCGTTCTTAAAAAAATGTTCAAATTAATATTTTTTTTTGTTTACATGTTTAAGAAAAAAATTGACTCGGATCGAGTGACAAAATAAAAGTGATGACATGGCAAATGCATATTATTACACCACTATTGCAACCAATTATAACAAACGCATTATAGGCTTACTTTAAATAAGTTTAAAAAAAAGATAATAATTGTTTTTGAAATATAATTGGAAACATGTCAATTCTCTAATTTTATCATCGATGTGTAAGACAAATTTCCTAGACCCGATCACACATTTGATTGGTTGTTTACGAATTGTTTAGAGAAAGATGTTTTGCATTAACGTGACAGATTTCCAATGTCACAAACTTTTTTTAATAAATAGGAGTAGACTCCAATAATATATGGAAATAGAGAATTATGGTCAATATATAGAAATTAGTTGCCCCTATGGACTGCCCTATTTTTGGTCCAGTGCTTGGGTGGTCATGGAAAACAGATGCACAATTCTTACATGGACGGGATTGACGGGATTGCTTAGGTGTCTTGTGAAATCATCTATGACGGTCTTTTTTTTTTTTTAATCGAAAAAAAGAAGATTCTAATACTATTTTTAAAATAAAAAATTATATATTAATTAATAAGATAAAATATTTGAATACTATGATCATCTCTTTCTTTTGATGGATAATAACATATTGTTTAATATTACGGTATAAAACAACCTAATTTTAAAAATAAATCAAATTTATAAAATATCATGTTTATGTTACTTATCTTTTTCACCATTCACTCAAAAATTAAAGGAATCTTTTTATATAAAAATATTAATTATTAATAAATATTTTTCACGTATTTACGTTATTTTATAAGGTAGTATAAAATATATTTTTCCAAACTGACGTACCAAATTATACAAAATTCTTAAAACTCTATTAATTTATGTTATATTTCATGATTTAAATCATGTATAATTTGAAGGTTTAATTTAATTCCCCCTGAAACCCAAATTAATTACATAATCATATATATATATATATATATAAAATAAACAAAAAGGCGAAAACGCGTTTTGAGCCCGACGCTCTTTTATTTCACTTTTCATCATATCACGTGCGCCCGACATGTCTTGTTTGATTTCGTAACCCAAAGAAAAGGCATTTACATTACTCTTCTCAAATCTCTTTTAATTTCTAATTTTTATTTTATTTTATTTCTTTCATTCTACTATAAAAAAGAAGAATATAACGTTGATTTGCTTCGAGCCCTTTGACAATTATGTGCCCTCTTTGGCTTGGTCCCCGCCCCACATACATCACATCAATTTGACAAAGAAATTCCAAGGTCAAATCCTATATTACAAACCACTCAAAATTATCAAAAAAAAAAAAATAAATAGATTAGTTAATCTTATCCTCGAATTAAAGTATTTAAATATAAATATTTAGAATTTCTTTTTTTATTATATAATTAAGATTAGCACAGTTAAATATATTTCATTTCAAGATGAAAACATTATTAATTGAGTCAATCGTATAATTAATGTATTGAGATGTGAAATGTGAAAGTCTACGTACCACCGGACTCATAAAAAAAAAACATAAGCAGTCTCGGCAGGGCATTTGTTTGATTTTTCATATGGTTTCAACTCTTTTACTAGTTCGTAATGAGAATAAAATAAGAAAACCGGCGGTTTGATATGAATGCAACTCAATATCTACATAGGAATGATCCACCAGTGGTCACCCTAGCCTTATTAATGGATGAAAGTCGACAGCTCAAGGTTGAAATGTACTCATAATTTCAGGATGACTTAATTGTTAAAATTTATTCAATTTTCATAATAATAATTTATAATTAAGTATTTGATTTAACAATATATGTATGTATTTTTTATTTAAAATATCATATTTAAATCTTTCCTTTTTAAAATTTTTTTCAAAGCAAATAAGCAGCTAAAAGTATATCCACTATAGTACTATAGCTTCTTTTATCCTACAATATGCATAATTGAACTCATAACGAATCAACCTTGGGGTTCTCCATTTGTTGGTAAGATTTGTCTTCTTTTTCATTAATTTGCCGATACCTATTGATTTCAGTAATTACTACGTACACATTTTTTGTGTTGAAAACTTTCTTCTTTGTGTGGAGTCTATAGTTCCAATTGCAAAGGTTGTGGAGAGCTTAATCGGCTGCCGTTTTGTCAAACAGACTAGGACAAAATTAGTTAGTGATTCCCCTCAATCTGTCAAAGTCAGTTCTTTGGTCCAATGAGAATGGAGCATGCTAATGTATTTGCATTATTCTAAACAACTTTGATCCTATAGCCACAATCGCTTACAAATGCATTCAGATTTCACCACCATCTCTCAAGCCCTCTCTCCTCTTGCTTCTTCTTCCTCATTTCTCAACCATTTTTCAACATGAAATTGATTATTGTTAGGTGTGTTAACAACCAAAATTAGGGCTCATTCCTAGCAGTGTAACATTCACACTATGAATAGAAACATTGATATATAGTACTGATGAACTTATATCATTTAAGAGAATGGGCCAGAAATCAGAATAGAAATAAAAAGGTTTTAATGTGTATTGCTTCATCAATATTTATATCAAGCAGCAACTCCTGCTATAAATCCATACTTACCTTGACCACGTTTGAACAAGTTAGCCGCAGGGGATCAGGCTAGCTACCGCTGTGACTCGTGAACCATATTAGGGAGATATTAAGCCACTGCATGATGATGCAGAGGGACAGTGCATGTTAAATTCATGGAATGATATTATTGTATATGGTTTGCTTGACTTAATTTCGCACTGTTGATACACAGAAATGGTAAGGAATAATAAATAATCACGTTACCAATATTTATGTTCTATGACTAGTTATGACACAGTCTGATTATTGTCCAACATTTTAGTATTTTTATTTAAAAAAAAAACCATTACCACATGCAATTATCAAGCTCTTGCAAAGATTCTTATTTAACTTAGAGCAGCAATTGAATGATATTTTGCAAACTTATAAGTTGTATGTTATCTCCTATTGTTCGTTCAGTAGTGAGGTGTTTATTACGTGATAATGTGATCTATATATGATACAAATATAATTTTTAAATATGTTTATGTCAATAAAAATTTATTGGGTTTTCGTTTGTATAATCTATTTTGACTACACGTTTAACTCTAGTCGAAGTTTTGTATTAGTTTTCATGATACTTAATAAAATAATCAAATTTGATTGAGAAAAAAATTAATCAAACAAAATTTTGGTAATAGTTATTCCTTTTTAAATTTTTTTAACCTGGTTTAATTGCAAAAGAATAAAAAACAAATTAAGCTTTTTAGTTGACTCGAGAATTAATTCTAGAACTAGAATGATTAACCCATTTAGTAGAAATTTGAGATTAACAAGTCAATATTGAATAAATTAGAAAAATTGCTAACATATGGAAAATCTTTAACAAGTTAAGTTGGTATGGTTTTTTTTCATTCGAAGTGGAGAGCTCTAGAATTTACCATTCCTCCATTGACTTAAACCCTGTTTTCACATGGAAAACTATCACTGAGGTACTGCTTGTGAGCAAGGAAAATTCAATATCTAGAAGACCATTGTGTTTGAAAAATTTTGTACACTTTTTCCTTTGTCAGTTCCCTTGATTTTCAGCATGTTCATAGATTCTATATTTAATGATGATTTATTCATACTTTCATGGTAAATGTCGACAACGATTTATGATCATAGCACTGGTGTGAACTCCTTCAAATATTGTATATTTATTTTATATATGAATGAAGTTTTTAAAAGAATATTTTGTTTGTATATGCTAGCTCCGTCAAACAAGTACATCTAGACTCACATATTAATCCATAATTTTTGTCATTTGAAAGAGTCTTTCGTTTGTCTATCGATCCACAAATTTTGTTTCATCGAACCTACAAGTCAAGCACACTGTTCTCTTTTATGTTGGAGTAATTCGCTTTTCTCTTAATGGCGAGATTTATTTAAATTGATCGTGATATTTATATGCAAGTCTAAATATGTAAATCTTAATTTTTCTCTCTGTGTGTATATAATATTTATTTTCACATTTAATCCATAGACTTTGTCATTTAAAAGAGTCTTTCACTTGTCTATCGATCGAAAAATTTTGTTTTGTCAACCCTAAAAGTCAAGTTCATTAATTATTCTCTTTTATGTTGAAGTAATTTAGTTTTCTCTTTGTGCCGAGACTTATTAGAATTGATCATGACATTCATGTGCATGACATTCATGGGCATGACATTCATCATTTATGAGAGTCTTCCATTTATCTTTCCATCAACAAATTTTATCAACCCTACGAGTAAAGCACATTATTTCTCTTTCATGTCAGAGTAATCAGCTTTTCTCTTAGCCACGAGACTTATTAGAAACGACTCTAACATTCACAAACATATTTAGTATTAAGAACTTAATACTATTAAAGCAAGATTAAGCAGTTGGTAATGGGAACTCGAAGATATGAATACAATAAAATTTGGATATAAAGTCGTAATCTTAAATTCAACATTCACTCGTAAGGAAAACGTACCTATATATTTCTATATATAATAAGCTTTAAATTCAAGTCAAGGAATGAACTATCGGTTGTGAAACTGGAGCATGTGCTTTTGAAGTCTGTTTAAACGTATCATATTGATTGTACGTGACTCACTGGGAAGAATTTTGAAGTCTTTGAAAATGGAAAGAGACAACTGCAAAATGATTGACTTGGATTAAATTTGGCTTTTTAGAAGGAATCAGCACCACGTTGCAACATATCCATGATTGTGCCATTGCCTGCTTGACGGGCTTTTCTTTTTTTGACTATTTTATTAGAATTCTAGAGGCAGAGAAGAGATTCAATCTATACCTCCTTGACGGGTTTTGATCCATCTGTATGTATTTTGTAAGTTATGCATGTTTGTTTCTCAGCGGTGATGAATTCGGGTAGTTTACATGAAAAATAATTAAAGAGTAATCATACAAAGTTATGGATCGAGTTAACAATTCGTTTTAAATTAAAAAATAAAAATTAAGGAGTGACTGTCACTCCTGCTCATTCCTATCATTACTTTCGATTCGTATTTATTTTTCAAAAAATTTAAAAGAGTAGAAAAAATTCAAAAACTACACCGTCTTTTTTAAATAAAGATAACAATCGTTAAATCAAATCGAAATATCGAGAAAAACCCGTAGAAAGAGTGACTAGCTAGCTTGAAATCCTGAGTAATTTCATATAATTTTTAATTAATTCGTATATTTTTGTTTTATTTCATAATACATATATGCTGTCAAAAACTTCCATGTTTTTATAATTGTTGGCCACCCTCTTGGATGACAAAAATTTCAACATGGTTCTTCTAGTGGAAGCCCATTTGCTTCTTTTGGAATTATACTTCACAGCCAGCTAACCTTTGAAACTTTGGGACTTGGCAGGGAGAATATATAGTTGCTGAATTAGTCAATTGATAGTGATACAGTCAATCTGTCAACTCTTTTTGCGTTTCACGCATATAAGAATTTTATTTATTTCATTTTTTTAATTTTTTGAATCAAAAGTCCTTGATTTGTAAGTCTATCTTTTTGTTTTACATGGAAAAAAAAAAAAGCCCTAACCCTAAAATATTTATATATATAAGAAAAACAAGAGCGTAAAATCTTATAAAAATAATTTATTTGAGCAGATGCTATCCGTCCCGTTATTTTTGTCTCAGTCATTTGTCTTATATTAACGTAATAATAATTTATTAAATAAATTCAAAAAAATTCTATAAGTTCATTAATGTTTCAATCAATCTATAAATGAAATAGTTTAAGTTGAACTGTTTGAAAAAGAAAAAATATTGATTTCTTAAATTCAAAGTTTTGATTATGGTAAAAGAAAAGAAAATTTTAATTTATTAAATCCGAAACTCTAATACCATGTTAAAAAAAAATTCTTGATTTATCAAACTCGAAATTTTGACATCAATAAACTATTATTATATTAAGTAAGAGAAATAATCTATAAAATCGACATATCACATAAAAACAAAAATGAAAAGTTTACGATCCTTATCTTTCACGAGTTCGTTGCTTTTTAAAGTAAAGCAAGTCTTTATTACAAAATTCAAAGTTGATTCTTTTATAATTAATGTAATGCTAAGTGTAAACACTCAAGCAAGCAATTTTAACTAAACTCTTTCCTGTTGCCCCGGCGGACCCTCAATTAGCTCTTAATGTTTGCTTTAATAGTTAATAATCATGTTTAAGTAGTTGTCTATCTAAACAGGATCAATGCAAAATTCCACCAATTTGAACACACCGTGGTCCGACCTCCTTCTTTGACATCATTTTCCTCATCATATTCAAACGTTATTGCTTATTAAAGTATTAATTATGTTTAAAGTAATAGATATACTATATATTCTAAAAAAATTAATGTAGATAAAAAATATGTATTCAACCAACAAAATATATCATCTTTTTATCAATTTCGAGATACAAAATTTATTACAAATTACATTCTGTCTCGTTTTTATTTCGAACAACATAATATTTCTACAAAACAATTGCGTTGATGTTATTAATTACAATATGTATCATGTAAATTTAGTAATTACAACAAATGGTACCATTTTTTAATGTCGTCAATATTATAATGTGTATATATGTATGTACGGATGTATAGGAGAGTGTTTCAAAACTAAATGCTTTTAAGTGACAAAAAATTAATTGAAATTGGGTTATAAAAAATGTTATTTTTATAGTGAATTACATATCTTATATACATCCAAAAGTATTTATGATTTGTTTGGAGGAGATAAAGTCTAGGATTTGAGAGTAAAAATATAGAACATTGTCATATTTATAAGCTTGTTACAAAGAAGAGATGAGAGCACTTGGAGTGAATCAAGTGCAATTTCTCTTCTTCTTTTTTTCTCTCGAGCCCAAAAATAAAAATAAAAAAACCCAATATTATTTGTTTAAACAAAGGTGAAATGACTTTTAAATTTTATTTTGATAAATTAAAAAGACTTTTCACTATTAGACTATCGACATGTTTGGTCACGAGAATGTTGATTTTGTTCTTCGCTTATTCTTTAGTACCCTCTTATATTTTGTTTGATTCACAAAATGATCATTTATAGAGAGACCGAAATAGCTATTACGGATCTCTCTTAAAAATAGCTATTTCATGGATCAAGGAATAGATCGAAAAAATTTTGATTTAGCTTTTCTATTATAAAATGAAAAAAATATTATTGGGTTAAGTCCAATCCAAACCAAGTTAATTAAGAAGCCCAATACTACTCTTGTACAACAATAAAGGCCCTACTATTCTAATTTTGGGCCAAAGCAATGAGGCTAAAAAACCCGGACCAAAACGTTCAATTGTGCATGAACCGGCCTATTTTCTGGATCCAAAACCCGGATTAGAATGGAATTGGGTCAGAGGAAATAAAGAAGGTGACAGGTAATTGGGTTAAGCCCAAAAGGAGTAGATCAAACCGGCCCCAATGAAAATACTAATTTCCCATTTTATCCATGATCAAGTATCAGAATTCCTCTTTTAAGACCATCATTTCCCTAACCAGAAGAAGCAGCCCTCATCACCAGGAGTTGGAAAAAGGAAAAAACCTGAAAATTTTGCGTTTGGGAAGCGAGAAAGTGCGAGAAAATGAGCGGAGCAGGAAAGAAGGTAGTGGATGTGGCCTTCAAAGCATCAAAGAACATTGATTGGGAAGGGATGGCTAAGCTTTTGGTCTCCGATGAGGCTCGGAAAGAGTTCGCCACTCTTCGTCGCGCTTTCGATGAGGTTAACTCCACTTTGCAGACCAAGTTCAGCCAGGTTACTGTTTCCTCTCTCTCTCTAGATCTTTTTATTTTTTTGTGTTAAACTTTTGATTAGATCTCTAGGGTATTGGTTTTTTATGGTGATTTTTTAATTTTTTTGATTGAAAGAAATATTCCTTACTGTTGAATTTTTTTTCAAGATTTAGTTTGGAATTTTTTTAAGTTTTTTTCAATGAAATTTTAGTTCTTTTTATTATTGTTCAAAAATGGGGATGAGAAGATTGTTAAAAAATGAAGGAAAATACCAGACAAAAATTGAAAATCTGGTTATTGTAATTTTACATTATTTGTTGATGAACCTATTAAATTTAGTGGGGCTGAAAAAATGAATTCATGTAAAATAACTAATCCCGAAAAAATGAATAAAAAGAATGTCATTTTTTAAGGGTGTATTGTTTTATTTATTAAAAAGAATTGAAATTCAGTGTATATATATATATGGGGAAAGTAGAATTTTGGGTTTTAAGTACCTTTTCTTCATTCTCTCTATACAGGTGTTAAAGCTTTTTATTTTTTGTTTCCCATTTGATTTTGCTCAATTGTGTTATTCATGGATTTCTACCATTTTCCAGCAGAGGAGGTAGAAGTCTCTTCTGATTTTAAAATTTCTAACTTCATGAATTTAGCTACACATTTGAGTTTTAGGATATCTCAAGTTGGCAATATCAAAAGGACTTAATCTCAGATTAACACTATGGCTACACACACACAAAAACAGTACTAGCTTTAGCTGCTTTGTCGGTTTGGTGTTTGGAATTCTTTACGGTATAAACCTTATTTAACATATCATTTTTCAATGAGCATAATATGTGATGCGAAAAAGTAAAAAATATGAAAATTGAAGCAAACAGTCTGGAAGTTTCATTTTGAAGACTTTTATTTGTCATTAGGGGTGATTGTTGACTTTGAGCCCTACCATGGTAATAATGTGTTTTTTTTTTGTTAAGCAGGAACCTGAACCCATTGACTGGGAATACTATAGAAAAGGAATTGGTTCTCGCTTGGTGGATATGTACAAAGAGGCTTATGACAGTAAGTTCATTTGATGGTTGCCATGGTTGGTTTACTTCCAATGCTATTTTTCAGTTTTAGATCAGTTCCAGGTGCTTAAAAGCATAAATTATCTATTTGCCTCCCATTTTGTGTCCCTCACATGGTTGGAGCTTCCTGAATCTGTTCTTTGGACTAACATTTTATTTTAAGCTCAGCTTCTTGATACGAGGCGGCAATTTTCTAAGTCAGATGATGATATAGTCACCTTGACAAGCTGCCTCTTTCCTTTTCCATTCTTCAATGATTAGTAAAGGATGGAAGTTAATGCTATCAACCATTCTTCAACTGCAGATATCTTTGATATTTGTAGGCCAGTTCCATGACCCATACTTGATCTAAAAGCTAAGATGGAAATCAATTGCCAATAAGGACATTGTATTAATCAGTTGCTATATTATTTGCTCATACAATTCTTAATATTGTATGTGTATGTGATTCTCTTGTACCATGCTATTAACATTTAATAGTCTCAGATTCATGCCTTAGATGTTCCACTTCCATATTGCTATTATGGTGATTAGATCATTCAGAACATCTAAGACTCCAGGTACTCCTATACTTTGGATGTTTAATGTAAATGAAGTTCAATGTGGACCTCTAATTTTTATGATCAATAGAATGCCACTCACCATTAAACCAGATTACTATCAAACTTTTGATGGTAAGGTTTTCGCAAAGCACACACTAGCAATGAGCCATGTGAAATAAGGCTAGTGATATTTCACAGTTTTCTTGACATATTAGTTGATTGCAATCTAGAACCACCCCTTCATCAACATACTATCTTTGTCTTGCTTTTAGTGACTTGTCTAACTGGATTCTCTGCAATTGTTAGCACCCTGGTCGTTGTTTGTCTGCACGTTTTGGGGTTTGGTGGAGCTGGGGGGTTCACTATTTCCATCCTTTTTCGTTTTCCCTACCTATGAGTTTTCCCCCCATCTTTACACATTCTATATGCTTCCTTTGCAGGTGTAGAGATCCCCAAGTTTGTCGACACAGTCACTCCTCAGTACAAACCAAAATTTGATGCATTGGTGAGAATCAATATGATACTTGACTCTCTTCTACCTCTGTCTCAAGATGTCCTTTTCATTTTCCTTATCTGATGTGCTATCTACTTGTGTTTATAGTTGATTGAATTGAAAGAAGCAGAGGAGAAATCCTTGAAAGAGTCTGTGCGTTTGGAGAAAGAAATTGCTGAGGTTCAGGAACTGAAGGTAATTGGAAAACAATGCCCAAAATGACTCATCCTTTGATCCGATCGCAACCGTTGATTTTGTTATTCTTTTTCTTTATCTGAACAGAAAAAGATCAGCACCATGACAGCAGATGAGTACTTTGAGAAACATCCTGAGCTGAAGAAGAAATTTGATGATGAGATCCGGAATGATTACTGGGGCTATTGACATCTTTGCTGATCTAAGGGGCAAGCTTTCAGTCTCAGCCAGAATTTCTGAGTTGTCTTGTTTCTGTTGTTCTACCCTAATGATACCGAACCTCTTTTTGTGTAATTTGGTTGTTCTGGGTTGGAAAGATTGGGCTCCAATAATAATTGGGTTTTCTGTGTAGAGAAACAGACTTATCCATTCACTTGAGAACGAAACAGAATATTGTAAGACATGCTCCATTAAGTGGCATCCACATCCATGTTTTCAATGGAAAATTTTTTCATCTGCCTTAGCCTCTTTCCATGTGAAGTCTGTTTCAGATGTACAAAACTAATGAAAAGATCTTGATATCTACCACGGATTTAGCATAGAAGCTGGAATTCTTGTATGTAAAAAATTCATTGCTGACAGTCTGCAGCACAATGGGAAGCCTGCTCAGTCTCTGCCAATATACTATAAAGAGATGATTCTGGATGCCCTGTATGAATTCCATCAGCATTACATAAGAATTGACATTGCCTGATTAAATCAATTGAGAGGAAGAAGATTTACTGCACAAAGAATGTACACAAAATATGAAGAATGGATTCAAGATACAAAATTTAACCCAAGAGCTGATCAACATATCTGACCCGCCACTCCCAGGGCAGACCAAATATAGCTTTCAAAGGAATTCAAGGCTACAAAATGTGTAAACTGCCAGAAAAATTACAAAGTTTTAGCCAAAAACAGTGTTGTTGACAAATGAAATTCGAAGCACTAGCTGCTGTTAGTTTTCGGGAAAAAGCACAAAAATTTCCAGCAGCATTCAGTTGCTTTGACCACTAACAAAAACCCAGAGGCCATTGTGGATTGTGTTCTTACTTTGGAAGGACTTGTATCTACCCAGAATTAGCCAATTTCTTTTGGGAGAGTTGATCTGTAGCCGCATCTTCGTTTTTGTCCATGGCCTTCCTTGCCAACTCGTAGCCGGCAAAGTTCATGGCGCCCAAGGGAGCAATCCAGAAAAACCTGGGTACTGCTCCTTTAAACAGGCCAAGGGGTCCCTCATGACGCAAAATAGAAAAGGCGACCAACGACATTGATATTGGTCGGCCACCTGGTGCAGTCATCATTCTAGTTTTCATAACATCAAAAGGTGTAGTGACAACAGCAGCTAACCCTCCAGATAAAGCTCCAACTGCAATTGTTTCCCAAGGTTCCAGTTCCCGTCTCAGAAGTTGCTGGGCAAGCTAAAACACCATGCAGAACTCATATGATAATTCTTATAAAACTGATGATGGAAATTATTATTAAATCTTAATATTCACCATGCTTTTTCCCCCTAAAGTTAAAGCAAAAAGAAGATAAAATTATCATCCTTTTAAAATAAGCAATTTCAGTTTAAATAAAACAATCAAATGCATTATGAGGCGAAAAATTATTCAACAAATCCAAATATGATATGGTGGAGACCAAATCAAGAAACTAAAATTTCTTGGAATTCCAGAAAAAAAACAACCTTGCCCAACATTACTGTTTTAATACCATGACAGTGTCACTGCTACAGCAGTGCATAAAGGGCAGCACACCACAGCCAATCGTGAAGCAGTCCAAGATTGACTTAACAAAAGTGTATGTACAATCATGATTTCAAGCAAGCATACACGTAGGATGCATCTTCAGTAAATTACTCCACTCATCACTGATTAAAGTAAGCAGTATACAGGAGATTTTCAAACTCACCACCAATTTCAGAACCTAAAGTAAATAAAACCAAGTTGAATGTCTTGTTGTTTTCTTCATTAAAAAACATTAGCTTTATTTTCGATTAAAAAACATATGCATTTTCATTTTACCAGATAAGAAATAAGAGAAGAGTAATACCAGCGAGTGATTTTAGTTATAGAGTTGTTCCATAAAGCTGCACTAATGTCTTTTTTTAGTATAAACTAAAACCTTAAATCTGTAGTTTATTTGGCATATACTGTTTTTTATACAGGATTTTATAATTATAAGAAACTTGCTTCATTATGGCAAGCATGTTTTTAGCACTGCCTTGGTGATACAAACAAGTTTCAGTGCCTTGAGCATGACCACACTAGCAAATTACTTAGACAAATAAAAAATCTCAATGTCCAGACAGATATCATTACCTTTTTGGATTCAGCATAAAGGCCCATCCCAGCAACATAGAATGGCACCTCACGACAAAGAGTGGCCCCAGTCCCACGGAAAAAACCCTTCAGACCATCCTGTTGCCAAGTGCCAACAAGAGCTTGTCCAACATTGTCAAATAGGCCAGCCTGCAAACGCTGCTTTAGTACCTCACAAGGAATCCGCACTGCTGTTCCCAATAATGTGCTGCAGAATGATGCCATTGATTGAACCTACATAGCACACAAATGCAAATTTTAACTCTGTTGCAGATCAATATAAACAGACAATTTAATTAGAATCATTCCTTTCAAGTTAAGAGCAAGACTGGTTCTTTCTGCAATTTAATTAGAATCATTCCTTTCAAGTTAAGAGCAAGACTGGTTCTTTCTGCATGCACACAAAGAGAGACATGAAAAACACTATTAACAAACAAGAGGATCCAGTACAAATCTAAAAGATGGGTAACCAGTTACTTGAAGTTAGAATCTTTCCTTTTCAAAGGTAGATTAAAGAAATAAATTTTCCAAAAACAGTTCCTTCAAATTTCGTTATTGTTTATGTTCATGCATAAAGGGTGCTGCGAATGTGCACTATGCATGACCAAAGGAGCACCGTTCAAATATTCTAGGGTAGCCTGCTCTACATCCTTTATACAAGGAAGGAGAAGGAGAGAAGATACTTAAGCTTCAACATGTAAATTTTCCTTTTTCTAATTTTTCACAACTAGTCTAGAAATATCCATGAAGTCAGGATTCCATTACTTAATCTAATAGACTGGGCAAAATGAAAATAGCCACATGAATGCCACTTATCAGAAAAGTTACGTGATGTAAGACATTCCTATGAAAAGGACAATCAAGGAATGCTAGAGCTTTGTGCTACAGAGAAGAAATAGAAATTCAATCACAAATTCACAACCAAATAATAGTGCAACAACAAGTACCTGGATGTCTGGAAGATTTGGAGCAACGTTGATCAATACAAGCTTACTTGCTTCAAATATTCCCGTTCGCAGGCCATGGCTACAATTGTTGAAATAAAACCAAACAGACGGATAAATGACAAAAGTAAAATCAAAATCAGAATGAAAAAAAGAATAGTAAACAATGAAAACTATACAAAACCTTGAAAATTGTCCAAGAATTGCAGGGACTGAACCCCTATATAACCCCCGCACTCCAATTTGTGGAAGCTTTGAAATAATTTCCGGGAAGGTCAGGGTTGATGCTTGCACCCGAGTCTGATAAAACACAAAAAAGGGGAAAAGAAAAAAAAATCATCAAACAGCCCTACTGGCACATAACAAGGTGTATTCCATAAAAAGAAAAGGCCATGGCACAAGTTGAGCAAAAACATGAGCAGTTTCAGCAAGAAGCCTGCAAGAGTACATGCATATTTAAGCACAAACACTTCTTTGACTCCCTTTTGTATTAAGTGCTTTAATTTTTTAGTGTTGAGAGGAGAACTAAAAATAAGCATTTCTTTGTTCTTTTTAAAATGTGAATGAATAGTTGATTTTCCTCCTGGATTACTCAGATCACAGACTAGTGAAGAGTCCAAAGGGAGATATTAAACTACCAAAAAGGCACCTCTACCAAGTGAAGGAGACAAATATTAAATTAAACAATACAACACAGATAAACAGGGACTAGAAGAACAGTATAACCAGTTATGCAATCAGTTGAAAATGTTCCAGAACATGCACAATTAGCCCAATGCCTCACCAATATTTATCTAAGAAAAAAATAAAATTAAAAAACTCAGCTATTTAAAAACAGTATAAAAATACAGAGTACTTGCATTTGTCTAATACCATTTGTGGGTTTATCATGAAGAAAAGCAATTACCAAAATTTTGAGCAAAAGCCATCTGCAATAGAACCCAATATATCCTAAATCTCACAAAGAAACTGTTTTTCACCATATGCCATAAAGAAAATTGTTGGTCAATGAAGTCCCATACACAGGAGCTCTCCATAGTCTACTAAAAGTAAAAACTAACATGGCAGAGTGCAGATCTGTCCTCGACAAAAGATATGATTACTAAGGATTCTACTAGATGTTCACAAACAGGCAGATTTTGTTACGTAAAAACAGCACTAAGCTGAAGAATGTGCCTTTATAGTATCAACTGGGTGCATTAAAGATGTGGAGAGTGCACATGAAAGACCCCCCGCCAACGCAGATTTAAGAACACTTCCAGCAGGTATTTCCACAGGTGGTGCAACAGCAACGACAGTTGCAGCTTCAAACCAGATATTCCTGTATGTAATACATAAAGAAGTTGCTATCAACAGTTAGTCACCAGTTGTTGTGCAAAACAAAAAATTTATGGCCGCCAAAAGAAAAAGGAAGGTGAGGATAAGTGCTATTAGGATTAAGCTGCTGTAACAACCTTCATGGCCTGGCACCAAAATTTTATACTAAGTACACACATTGATCAATTAGAAACGATGACATTGTTTGCAAGGTAATCCAAACCATGAAGCACAGAGCAGTACTGCAGTAATAAAACAATTTCACAAACTGAACCTACATACTGTAATTTGGTAACCAAGATGCAAAACTAAAGTTTGAACTTCTAACAATGCAATAGTAAATTAAATTTGAGCTTCTACTTATACTTCAGTTCCTAATTAGGACTCTGAAATCGAGAACTAATCTTACCGAGGATCATCTTGAAGTAGTCGGTCAGAAGGCAACAGAAGCATAAAATTGCGGAAGTGTCCATATGAAATAGATTCTTCAGTGTCTGCATTCAAAAATCGCATCATAGCGACAGCATTGTCTTCATTTGCTGGAAGTCCAGCATTTTTAAGTGATGCCAATATTTCACTTTTTTTAAGGGTCCCAGACTTGCTTAAACAAAGAGAAGTATACGCTCGAAGAATGGTTGGCTCCTTCTGTTCCATCAAGGACAAAAACTGCTTCCAACCAAAAGATTTTGAAAACAGATTACTTCTAGTGCGGCGCATGAACTCCCTAGCATACCTCCGTGGTAATTTTCTTTTTCTCATAGCAACTTCAAGATCTTCTAAAGTTACTTGGCCATCACCATCTCTATCCAGTTCTTCAAAGAACCTCCTCCCTGAAAGAGTAATGCAAGAGTATAAGTCAGAGCATACCTAGCATGAGCACTATACAGCACTACAGTTAATCACATTAGACCATGATATATTACCTAACCTTAACTTAATGCTATGAAAACTCAAAAGATATGAACTCATTTAGCACAAAGTTTGATAAGTCACAAAAGATATTATCAATGACATGTCACAAACACAAGAACAGCTTATGCTATGAGCAAAAGTTACAATCTGAATCTCCAAGTTCAATTAGGACTGGGGAAAGGAGATATCAGAAATCAAAATTTCAAAACTACCCAGTTCCTACTCTTTTCCAGCAGGAAGAAAAATGCACTACAAACCTTAAAGAAAATTATAGTTTGAATTATGTTAATCTTATAAAGCACACTACAATTCTTTCCTGATGCTGCTATTCAAGGAAACAAACAAAAAAATGATGCATCATTGATTGTTTGCTGGGCTCCTGAGAAGCCATACCTTCAGACTCCGTGTATCTAAAGAAATCCTGGACAGAGAATAATTTCTTCTTGTCAGGATGGTCTTGTGAAGAGCGGCCCAAAGGTGGTAAAAGCTCAATCAATTCCGTCAATGAGACAGTGGATAAGGTGGATCTCAAACGCTCCACATTTGATAGAGGAATGCTAAGTATCCCACTTGCAAGTTTCTGTGGGGAATTACCACCTGCCTCTTCCCTACTGCCAGTAGTAACACCATCATCACCCTCTTCATTCACTGAAGAAGCAACTCCAACTATACCCGATGGAACACCTCCCACTCTAGCAAACTTCAAATTTCCCAGAAACCCATTTACATCAGCCTTTCGTCCTTCCCAAAGACTTGTCACTGCTTTTAAATGATCAAAGTGAGCGGGAGGAGATGGAGCCGATGGACAATCACAATGCTTCTGATTACTTTCCTGTAGAAGTTGATCAAACTTCTGAAGATTTTGAGTCAACTGATCAAATATAAACCCGATAAGGCATTCAAATGATACACGTTTCCCATCATTATGTTCCAAACCCTCATTCTCTGCAACAAACTGAGCCCTTGACTCTTTACGCTCAAACTCAAAGGAAGACTTTAATTTCATGTCATGAGAATACGAATTTAGACACACTTCATCTTTGTCACCCATTTTCTGAATTTGTTTCCTCCCTGACTTAAACAAGCTTGGAATAGCCTGGACAAAACTATTAACCAACACTGACCAAGTCATTGCAAACTGCAAGCAATTCATACAAGACCCTTCATCTCTATCCACATCCTTATCTTTCAATCCTTTCCTAACCATCTTAACCTTCTCATTGTTCTGCTCATTTGCCGGCAAAAACATTCCCATAAAAGCCTTGATAGGAACCTTAATAGACAACCCTTTCTTTCTCTCTTCACCACCAACACAACACTGCCCATTATTAACACCACTACCACCAAAACTACCACTACTCCTCTTCACCCCAAACATTTGAACCTTACCATTCCTATCACTACCATTCAATTGGGCAATCAATTCAACATTATTTCCTTTATCATTTGAGACTCCCCAACAACTTTCGAGATCTTTTGCAGCTTTCTTAATACCGAATTCAAGAGGTAAAAAGGCTTCCTTTATAAATTGAATCGAATTCGAAATCGATTCAATGGGATCATTTGTAGACACCATTACTCCTACCACCTCAAAAACTCCTTACTCTTCAATACAAACTCCCCCAAACTCTCCTTCTCTATCAAGATTCAACAAGAACCATAGTCAACACATAAAAATCAAAACCCAAATTGAAAAATCAAATCTTCAACCGATTCAAAGGGTGAAAAGAGCTTCTTTTACTACTTAAATCGAATTGAAAATCGATTCCATTACCCCCTAAAAGACCCAAAAATCCTCACTTTCCTATAACATAAACTCAAAAACTGCACGTTTCTAAAGATTCAACAAATTCTTCACACCAACTAAAAGAACCCACCAAGCCAGAACCATAACTTCAAAAGAAAATTAATATTAAAACAATAAAAACACAGAAGGAAAATTAAATCTTTAGCCCATAAAACACAGTAATGAGCTAAAAGGAGATTTTACTTTGGGGGAGAGGATCTAATGAAGAAACTGATGCTGCTTTTTAAAGCAAAGTAGCCTTATCTGCTCGGACAAAAATAACCAAATGGGTAGTACTTTTTTTGTCTATTTTATGGAAAAAAATTCCATTTTTACCCTGCAACGAATGGAAAATATTAGAGCTTGAAAATGGGTTCTTCTGAGTTCTTTTCCCAAGTGACAAAAAATAAAGGAAGTGGTTTAAAGTTGTCTTTGAAAAGGAAAGTGAAATTGAGGGACTGAATTGGGATTTACCAAAAGGAAATGCTAAATTTAGCTTCTTCTTTTTTTGGGACAGCTTTTAGAAGAGAGCGAGAGATATGGTGGTGGTGACAAAGGAAGAAGAAGCAGAAGAGAAGAATAGGCTTGGGTTTTTTCTATTTTCTTTATTAATTTTTTTATTTTATCAATTTATGGAAAAAATAATTAAATTAATTTTTTGGATAGAGAAGAACGTGTGGATAAAAGACTGACGTAAGGTTGAGTAGGAAGCATTTGCCCCTTCAATTTTCAGAAGTAAATAAATTAATTTAAAATTTTTTAAATTAAAACAAGATATCCAATGTTTATCTATTTTAGATTTTTGTAATTACTAATTAAGAGCTTCAATTAAATTTTGGGATTATATTTTGCTCTTTTTTTTGTTAATTTTGGATTTCTATATTTTTAGTTAAAATAAATAATATTTATATTATGAATTTTTTCAGTCACAAAAAATATTACTATAATTCAAATAATTGACTATTTCAATTTAAAATTGACAATACTATTTACATTTTCTCTATAAAATATCTAAAAATATAAAAAAAATAATTTTAAACATCTTATGCATAAATATGCAATGGTGATAAATTAAATTTTTTTAAATTCTAATATATTTTACATGTATATAAATATTTTTAATAATAAAACCAAAAAAAATTGGGGAAAAACAAAACGAAATTGTTGGATCCATGAATTTGTGTTAGTGGCTATAAATAGGACGGACAAATGACAAATTGACATCTAGCTTTTCTTTTGCATCTGCTTGTGACACGTGTCAGTTTAGGCACCATAACGTCTGTTGTTTTAATGGGACCCATTGGAGCTCTTTCTTATTCTCTGAAAAAAAAAGGAAGAAAAAAAATTAAATTACAATTCCAATTACTTATAAATTAAAAGATTGATTTAATTAATAAGATTTTCCGTCTTGGCATAAGTTGGTCAAATTTTAAATATCAATAAAAAGTAATATATCTTAATGATATTTAATGAATACAATAATTATTAATATCTTTGTCTTAACCCTAGATCGAAACAATTATCCTTTTAGCATTAAAAAGATTTTTTTTTTTTTGAAAAAGGGTTTTTAGTTAATTATCATATAAATATGACACTATCTAACCTACCCTAGGAAAAAGACTTGAATTAATGAAGAATTTTCCCTAAAGAAACAAAAGAGTGAATAATTGTCCTACCCTATAGAGAAGGGCTAATTATGTGCTAATGAAAATTAAGGATTCCATCAACATTAGTTTAGCTGTGATAATCATAATTTAAACCCTAAAGATGACAAAACGAAGAATAAGTAGATGGGTTGCTTTAATGAAAGTTGCTGCTTTGTTATTCATTTGCTACATGTCTTCTGGGGATTGGAAGAGATCACAAATTGTTTATACAAAAAAGTCAATTATTAATTAATTATGCTTACATTAATACATGGATAGTTATCCAATCTACCTTCACAACCATCCTTTGTAGAGGTCAACTGCTTCAGAAGCAGCACCAGTTGTTTTCTCAGAAACATCTTTCTTACAAGAAAAAGGAATTAAGAGTTCAATAATCAATCAAGCCATTTGAATGTAAGGATGCTACCAGACATTCAAGCATTTTCTATGAAAATAGAAATAGAATGAAACTAGAGATACAGATGACAATAGGCATATATGTCTCATAAGATGAAGAAAAGAATAATGTTGACTTTAAGCTCAACAACCTTCTTCATCTTTTATATTAGCTTTCTTTTGCCTACTTACATCTTGACAGGGTTCATTTTCATTGGCCAAAGTCTTGAAACATTACATAACTCGAATCGCGTTCAACCAAAACTCGTAAATTTCTAAACACTTATTGCGGATGAACCCGGAATTTCTAGACAAACAATTCCTTTGAACTCACCTAGGTCTCACCAGTGACTGCCTAGTTGTTAGGAGTCTTGCTTTTAAGATACAAAAACATTAAGAACAAGAGCCACAACTTCCATGCTTTTGGGGCAAAAGCAGCTGCAATTCATTTGGCAAGCATAAGCCTCTTTATAAAAGAAGATATTTTTGCAGGGCCGATGACAGGGATTTACTTCTTGCAGATTGTCAAAAGCATGGCAGAATCAAAATTTATGATTTAAAATGCAGATCCACTGCCCTTTGTCTTCCCAAGCATCACATCTTTAGCTTCATTGATTTTTGAAGCAAGGTAATGGCTACCACCTGCATCAGGATGGTTTGCAACCATTACTTTCTTATGTGCTTCCTTGACCTTGTCTGGTGTTGCATTCTCCCTGTTAAGTCATATGGTATAAATAAATAAACTTCATACGTTATGTTGAACAGAAAGAAATGCATATTAAGTATAATAGTGTACAAAATAAACAAGCAGATGCACAATTTTGAACCCAGCCACATAGGTCAGATAATCAACTAGCAGAGTCAGTAAAAAAATAAAAAAAATCCATAGAACCTAAGGATTTTACATATTAATGTTTATCTTTTATTTTCTGACATTATAGTCCTGTATATTTGGCATGTATGCTCGCAACAAAGCTGGTAGCATAAACACTGACTAATGATAAATTGATTCAACAGAAAACCATTGGAATGTGTTCATTGAAGCAACAATAGCTAACCTTAGGCTAAGCCTTTGATGCTTTATATATCTTGAGCTTGACTAAGATATACCAGATATGTTCAAGCATGGTTGCAATATCTATCAAAGCGACACACTTTTCACTTTAGTTTGCTTATGGGATATTAATTTACTAATTCTTGGAAGTCACATTTCAAACTTTTTTCTCTTATTTTCACCACTAAAAATGTTGAAATGATTGAAAGCTTGAAACAATTCCTTGACTCCTTTGTAGAGAATAAATAAACCCTTTAATCCCTCTAATTCACAGTGCATAGATTCACAATCGCCTCTTGGCCTTGCCAAGGTGGTAAAAAAGGTAGGGTGGGTTCAGGTGTCAGTATATTGTTTTATGATCAAACCACTAATGCAGGAAGCATTCAAACAAGAAAAGATATATGCTTTAGTCATTAAACATAAGTGGTATAGCTGAAAATGCTAGTATCTAGTAGTCATGCTACAGCTTAAAGGATCTTTAAGCAAAAAAAAGAAAAAAATTCTATCACTCAAAATTGAGGTCATCCTTAAAATCTGGGAACTAATTCACATTAAAGGTAGTCATTATCTTTCTACAAGCTAGATATTCTTGGGACAAATTTCATAAATGTACCGGTCATGTATGCTCAAGAATCTGAAATCCCGATACAGCTCTCAGATAGATTACGTTAATACATCATAATATAATTCCTTACTTTATGATCCATGTTGAACATGCTTACCTAACACCAAGAATCAATGCTGCTTCTCTTCTTGTCATTGTAGGTTGGAAACCACCTTCATAAAATTTGCGTATTCTAGGTGTTGGCTGCCTTGCCTTAAATGCTTGCCAAGCATGGATTCCATATCTACCAGCAAGAGCAGCAGCAGCAACTGCAAGCCCAGCAAAAAATGGTGTAGCCTGATGTACATCTAGAAATTCATTAATTAAACATTATTGTAACAAAAGACTAAATCTCCAATTGGTTTAAACAAGAAAAGAGGTGCTCAACTAGTCCTCAGTTGCAGCAAAAACAGTTCTTTTAAACGACAAACTGCATCATTAACAGGCACATTTATGTCATTTCACTGAAAACCGTATACTTTACACATCGCAAAAAAACACCTGTTTTCAAGAGTCCCACAAATGTGCTGATGCATGGATTGCAGAGACTGGTCCAGTGACAATGGAACTCTAACTAGTGAGAGAATATAATCAAACTATCAAAGAAGAACAGCATAACCTTAGACTCTATGTTTCACTATCCAAACCTCTCCACACCAAGCATCTTGTTCTACCGCTTTTGAGTGCCAACAAGCTCATAACTTATTCCTTTGATCTTTGAAACCCAACACAAAGCACAACAGAACTGACTAAAAGACATAAAAGACACACATAAACAAGAAACCTAAGTCACATAGCATGAAACCAATAATGAAAACAAATACTTCCCAAGTACTTTAAAAACATAAGCAAAGGCCAAAGAACCCTTGGCTCTTTTTCTACCATGGGCATTACTTCAACTGCCAAATGCCAACAACATTAGAAGCTTCTTGAGAGGCATATTACTCGCTATGCTATACACAAGACCTATGCAATTATTCTAGGACTTATCCCAATCCATTGGCATTGAATCCATGAAAAAAGTTTTATATTATGATCAAGATATGATTTTTCCAAGACATAACTCCACAAAAGCACGAATTGATTTAACTGGGGTGGATCCCCTAATGCTTGGAACTTAAAAAGACAAGTCAAAATTACAATCTTTACAACTTTCCAACTCCACCCAATACAAAAGAGTTGAGCAAAACAACAAAATCTCTCCCTTTAACCTAAAAACATCTAATCCCTCAACAAGAAATTACATTAATAACATTTCTTTTGAAAAACTTTGTCCTTTTATTCATGTTATGAAGCTAAATGGCATCCATTGTATAAAATAATTCGTAAAAAATCAATGAAAATTAAGAATTTTCATACTCCAACTCTAGCATTCAAATTAGAACTGTAAAATATGGACTAAGAAAATTCAAACAAAAACATAAAAAAAAGGTTTAATTATTCTCCAAACGAATATATAAATCACAGAAAAATGGGAATTAAATACGAAAAATGAAATAAACTTGAGAAAAGGAATTTACCATTTTTATGGGATTTCGAATTCAGTCTCTGAAAAGAAGACTCAAAATTTCATTAAAGAAAAAATAAAAAATTTCTTTTCTTCTTTTTTTTGAGTTGAAGCTGCTTTGGGTTTCGGCTTTCAGCTTCTGTAAGCGACATGAAACATCGAGCGAGCCTGCCAGATCAGGCTTTGCTTCGATACATTTGTTTAGTTCCACAAAAGTGCAGCTACCAATAACATTACGCCGCGTCAGGGTTTGCTATAAAACAATTTTCTTTTTTATTTTTATAGTAATCTGATTTTCTTAATTTATAAGCAGGGTGGTGAAAATCTCTTTTTAGGAAAAATAAAATAAAGATTTTATTAATTATAAATGAATTTAAATACTTTCTAATTGAGAAAACATTACTATTGTATTTTTTTTTTATCGAAATAAAAATCTAAAATTTTTTAATTCAACGAATTTATCTCGTTATTGTTATCTCGATACTTTGATTCATATTTGAATTCAAAAGCATTCATTAAACATAAACTTATTTGCAATTTTCATTTTTAATCACTTATCAAAAAAATATCATATATAATGCTTTAATTTGACCTTTTTTAGTAAAAAATTTTTTATTTTAAACATTTTATCAAAGAAAATTTTAATAAATATATATATAGAAATTAATTTTATTTAAAATTTTTTATGAATTTTTTTATAAAATTTTCTGCTAAAATTAAATGAAAAATGTTTACAATTATATTATGGTTAACATAATATCACAGCCCATAAGCAACCTAAAGAAAACATAACTTACAAAGTCAGAATGCATCAACTGATAAAAGAAACAGTCTACAAATTTCATTCAACAAACAGGTGTGGATGAGATCCTCATAACAAATTTCAAGAACTGAAACTAAAAATTGAACAAAGAAGAAGAAAAAAGAAAAGAATATATTAGAATTATTGAATCTTTGTCCATGATACAACACAAACAAACACATCATAAACTAATCTTCAACCCCAAAACCAATCCTAAATAACAACTCAAAGAAGAGAGGTAGATGAGCAAAAGAGGAACAAGATCACAAAGACACCAGCATATGTGTGGATATATGAGTGGAAACCCTCCCACCTCCCCATTTTATTCACCCTTCTTGTTGTTGCAGCTATTATCAGGAAGCAGTTGCTAAGGAAGACCAAGAGGACATGTTTTATTCGATTTCTTCTTTGTTTTCTGGATTTGTATTTAAACCCCAAGTTCTTTTGTTTCCACCGTATTACCTGCCTCCTCCGTTGCTCAGTTTCTCTTCTTTGTGCATTTTAATATCCTTAACAGGGGTGATATCCACCTTGGGAGGACCAGAGTGTCTCCTATTCCCAGCTGGGGATGGAGAGAATGAGAGCCGCTTCTTTGCAGAGCCTGCCGATCCCCTATCCGGTGTCCCATTTTTCTCTAATCCCAATGGGCTTGGCAACCGGGACCTGGCCTTTGTTGACTGTGTTGGTGCCATGTAACTCGGAACTGCAGGTGAGCTTGCAAGGCTCTCATCATCTCTCACTGATGAGCCGGCAATACTGTGTCTCCTGTAGCGCTCAGACTGGACACTGAGCATGCTCCTTGAGTCCTCATCACCTCCCCATTGGCTCCCCCTTGGGCTTGGCAGTTTTATTTTACTAGAAACTGATGAAATAGAAGGTGCTTTGGAGGGTGGAGTTGAAGGGGATTGGCGGCTGGGAGGTCGACTTGATTTTGGGGGGGTTGGAGATGGCTTATTATCATTGTTAAGATCTCTTCGAGAATAAGCTCTGCTGATTTCACCTATAGACATTGAACGGGCACCCATACTTTTAACTGAGCCACGGTCATGGTTGTCTGTTGTGCTTCGATTCTCCCATGGCCTGGCTGCCATCCATCTCTCTAACCAACTCCAACCCCAGTGGGGGTTATTTGGATCCATAAATGTTGGATTCACTGACTTTGAAGAGTTCTTCCACGATTGCTTTTAAAAAAAAAGGTCATTTAAGTTAGTAATGAATTAGATTCGTGATTCTAGATGAGGGTTGTAGCACTAAAAACCATTGAAATCTAATACACTGTTAGGACAAAAGTATAACATATTCTAGATGTTTGCAAACTAAAAGCCAAACCAAAGGGAAAACCCAATACCTGGTGAGAGAATGCATAAGCCAATGCTCTTTCCCTTCTCATGGCCGCTTCTTGCTTATTCTGTTGTCTTGCATCAATTTGCTCCTTGGACTGTGTACTATCGTTCCAGTCTTCTCCCATCTGTAAAATAAGTGTTTAAACAACCGGTTATATACCCACCATACTATTAGATAATCTCCATAATTTGCAGAAGCATGAATCTTTCACTAAAGCAAGAGTTTTCAAGGAAGCCACTGGTAACACACCAAAACCAATTGTCAGAGACGATGGAAATTTTTTTGAAAAAAAAAAAGGGAAAGGAGGGCTCAACCCTCAAGAAATTCAGTCTTTGTAAGCAAAATTCTTGAGGACAGATTGTCTTACAAGTTCGGAGAAATACGGGAAAAGTGAGAAAGTCCCTAGAGGAGTTATACTATGAAACCACTACTGATGTACACATGCACCACAAGGGTTAAACAAGCAAAAACAGTCACTTACAGAAGCTCTCAACTTCTCGAGCTCCTTCTCACATTTCTGTTGCAGCTGCCGCTGAAGAGCCTGGTTCTCTTCTAACATTCTAATCCTCCTCGCACGAATCTGAGACTGCACACGAGCAAGAGTCTGCATGCATCTTAATGTACTAGTTGCTTGCCGCTTGACAGATTGCCCTTGGATCAATGATTTCAGCCTCACCAACCCTCTCAAAGCTCGCAAAGCTCGTCTAGCCTGAGAACTCAAATGCAAATAACTCATTACATAAAAACAACTAATTGCTCATGAAAGGGATGCTTCAGAGAATCTGTGATCATAAATCATCATGCTTTTATTTTCCTTAATTGACCGGAACACCTTTCAAAATCATCATGACTCAAGGTTGACATAACAACAAGAAACAACTAACAGCAGAAAGTTTGGAACCCTCCTTAAAGAGAGAATAAATTCAAGACAGGCCCGATATAACTAAATGCAATACGTTGCAGCATTTTTTACTTAAAAAGTCTAACAAGCATTTGAAAATCAATGGTTTCTTAAGAGCTCATAATTTCGTAAGAATGAAAAAGGGCCGGCTTCAAGCAACGAAACAACAATGACAAGACATATTTGGCAAGTCCATAGGTCAGCCGTGAATCCCGAGAGTGAGTTCGGATATTTAAGTGTTCAACCCATTTTTCAATCTACGAGATGTCTTTTGTAAGATACAATTGTGAGGACCAATGGGCCAAAGCCGACAATTGGTGTGGGCCGTGACACATTTATCATCTCTTACAACACCTTCGTCTTGTCATGACAAAAGGAAGCATATTAATGAAACAACCAATGGCCCTCAAACTGGAATACATGAATCTCCTAGTACAGAAATTTTCTGATACTTCCTTCCATAACTTTTCCACCTCACGTATAAAAGAAGTAATAAGAACTTACAAACAAGGAATATGAATAAAAGGAAGAATCCATACCAAGTATCCTCTAAATGCAGTTTGAATCTTGATGGCAGCTATTTCCTCCTTTGACTTTCCCGGGTAGCGTGGTACAGAAGTGAGGCGGACAACTTCAGCAGCCGCCTGAGCAGCTGCAACTGCCGCCTCTGCAGCCATGGCCGTGGCAAGAGCCACGGAGTAGGCATGTTTGCTCTGTTCATTTTCAGCTTCTGCTAATTTGACGTCTTCAGTGGGAGGAGGAAGAGGAGGAGCAGTCACTTCAGTTTCTTCAGGCAAAGGAACTGGCCCCAAGTCCTTGCTTTTCCCAAACCATTTCTTCTTTGATTTTGGAGTTCTCTGGTGAAACAAAACACAGCACCATTTAGTTGCAAACCTCTCTAGAAAAATCAACCAGTGAATTATGAACTAACCCATCCAGACCTGATCTTTCTTGGACTCAGGGCTCAAAACTTTCTTCACAGCAGAGAACCAGCCTCCTTTTTTTCCCATCTGTCAATAATTCTTCTTCAAAAAACCAAGACAAGCCATGGAGTTTCAACCAATGAGACCAAGAGGTTGATAAAGAAAACACTCTTAAATTCATTGAAATGCAAATAGAGCATAAAGCAAATTTAATAAGGAAGTGAGGAATTAAAAACAAAAAAGGAATGAAAAGGATTGAACTTTAAACCAATTAATGATTCAATCTACAAATGAAGAACCACCCAGATTCCAAAAATGAAAGATCTTCATGAAAAAGCACAGAAACCCTGATCAAAGTTTCCAAATTTAAACACTTTTTGTAAGACAAAACTCAATAAATGTGACCAACAAGGAAAACAAAAACAAAGACAAAAATGTTGTGAAAAATTCCAATACCTGTGCATGGGAAAATTCCCAGATCTCTGTTCAAAGATGGGAACTTTTTCTTTTATTCTCTCTCTCTCTCTCTCTTTCTTTCTTTCCTATAGAAAATCAAAATGAGAAGAAGAAAAAAGAAAAATCCAAAGAGATTCAACACGCGTCTCTTATGACCACACAGAGAGAGAAGTGGAAGCAGATCTTGCTAAAACAAAGGCTTTCAAAGACAGCAAAAAATGGGAAGAAAATTTAAGACAATAAAAAAAAAAAACAGGTTGGCACTTAGAGAGGATATTTAATGTGGGACCAAGAAACAAATGGGACCCAAAGTGGATCATGATAGCATCCGAAACACTTTTAAGAAACAAAACAAAACCAACAACAAGGCATAACTGCAACAACAACTACAACTAACAAAGTACATCAAAGCTGTGTTTTTTTTTTATTACTTTTAATTTTTTTTCTTCTTTTTTTTTTCATTTTTACTTTGGTCCAAAAAGGGTTTTTTGAGTTTGTTTTTAACAGTTGCTTCAAAAACAAATCTATTTTAAAATAATAATAAACATTTGATATTTAAGGGATAATGAAAGAAGTGGAAGAAGGCACCAAAGTATAGGGAAGTACACAAAAAGTGAAAATATGAATTGTCTTTTTCGCTTTGTAATAAGCAATGACTTTAAACATAAGCAATCATCCCATCATTTTTCAATCCATCAACACACACTTTGTTGTCAAAACAAAACAAAATTTTATCTTTGAAACTTAGATTGATTGCATGTATAACTACCATCAATTGACACTTCATTATAAACCACAATCACCACTCTCTCCCACCCTTTTTTCCTTTTTATCTTTTTTCTGTCTTTTTCTGGTTTGGTTTCTAAGCAAGAAACAAATGATGATACCTTTTAAAATTTTCTCTTTCATTTTATCTTTTTCATAATAAAAAAGTTATCTAATGTATTATTATTATTATATCTATACATCTGAATTCTTATAAAAAATATCATGTCTGTTGAGTTAGAGTATTATAAACATATAAATATAATTAAAATTTATTCTATTTATAATTAATTGATTTTAAATTAAATTACCCATTTGTCCTTTCAAGAACATTTAATAAAATTAGAACAATATAGAGAAGATTTAACACTTTTACCCTAAAATCTAATGTAAAACCTTTAATAAAAAAATTAAATGAAAAAAATTACCCATTCTAAAAATTTAACACTTTTACCCTAAAATCTAATGTAAAACCTTTAAATTGAATTGTTAAATGGAAGTAGCACTGAAAGCCATAGCTTTTGGTGAGCTTGGGTACATGAGATGATACTCTATATTTCTTTTAAGCCATAAAAGGTAACAGCCAAGTGGAGTAAATAATTACCCAAAAAAAACTGACAAAAGTATTTAAAAAAGAATTAAATAAATGTCTTTTTCGGATTTTTAATTCACAAGACAACTATTTATAACAGATCACGCTACAGTTACTTACCCCGTTTTGCAAGGTAAGTACCCACAGAAATTTTGAATGAGGGGGTAAGGGAGGCTACCCACCACTCGAAAAGTAGCGCGTGCTGACCACGAGCCTTAAAGATTGTGAGGAGCGTTTTCCTTACGCTCCATCGAGGTGAAGGTGGAAAAGACGAGCAAGGTGAGCATAAATCGATGTTAATTATTTTAATCGGAAAAATATTTATGAGATGTGCGTGCTTCCGGTGATAACATTAATAACATCACGTGTTGGAATATTTTCAACTGTTTTTATTTTTCATTATAATATTTTTTATTTCTGCATTTTCAAATTTTTAATTTTTTGAAGAAATTCAGTATTTTCCCAAAAAAATTAAAAATAATAAGGTACAATACTCTTGGCTTTATAAAAACACAAAGAGGTAATCAAAAAATAAAATAAAATCATGATCCTCTTTATAAACAAAGACATTCTACTTTGGTATTATGAGAAGTCACCTATCTGTCTGTAAGTCAAAAGGATTACCCTCACATGCAGGAAAAGAAGAAAAACCCTTCAATCATAACTCAAGAAACACCAGATTTTTTCCGTTCAAAAAGGGGTGTCAGTGCCCCATTGCCACCCATTGATGACGATGCACAAAATTAGAATACGGTCAAGGAGAAGATTTGACCTTCACGAGTAGCCAAGCTGGCCCGACCTAGCAGGATATCAAGGTCCCCCACCCTGTTGGATGTGCTGAATCACTCATGTCATGCAAAATTTGATGCTTGCAGTGAGTGCACCTCCACAACCTGGCAATTCTTAGCTTGAGGTACACAAGAGTGTGATCGACTTAAAATAACAATATATGTTGGAAACTTTCCACTTTCAAGGTCTGGCAAAAACTATTATTAGTTGCAAGGGAACCAAGAAGATGTTGTGTAAAAGGAATGTGAACGCCACTGTTTCCATAATGAATTAGGATTGACGAGTGCAGAGATTTGACTCCAAATCTATTACAGTAATTTGTGTCAACTTTCATTTCTGCAGATTACAGATATTGAACGAACCCAGTATGTGATTCTGGTAACAAAGGTGCCACACCTTGAAGATTTTTTTAAGCATATGAGTGATGTCTATGACGATCCTTCTCCCTTGAAGAATAAGATGAGCCACGATAATCACGATCTGAAACGAGAAGAGGCTTAAGATGATGAAAACCACAATACCTTAGTGAACGTATTACATTGATTGAAACTTTGAGGAAAGCTAAATACATACCACGTGATGAGTGGTGCCTTGATTTTTCTGAATGTCCCCCTGCATTCAAGATATAAAATCATAGTAGTTAGACAAATCATATAAGAGACACTAATCAAAACCAGATATATAATCCAACCCTAAGAGAATATATGACATAACCTGAATCCTTTGTTCTATCCTTTGAGCGATGACCTCGATCCTTGACTTTATCTCTGTCCCTTTCAGTCTCATCTCGCTCTCGTTCCCTATCAGAATCTCTGCCCCTGTCACGATCCCTGGCCTTTGCCCTCTCCCTATCCCTTTCTCTGTCCCTCTCCCTTTCCCTTTCCCTTTCCCTGTCCCTCTCCTTGCTCTTTTCCCCACCCGATTGTGTCCTCTGCTCAGACTTGGATTTATGCCTAGGCTCTTCTCTTACATCACCCTCAGCAGGCATGCTCTTGGATTCATCATCACTCTGCTTAGATTCTTTCAGCTTGTCAAGAGCCATCTTAACCTTAGCTTCTTTGGATCCACCAGTTTCCAGATCAGCTGCTGCTACAGTGGTGTTGGAAACATTGGCATTATTATTAGCTGGTGGGCTCAGTGGAACTTCCTGCAAAACAGCGAGAAAATTTTACTTCCACCTCAATTCCACTACCCTAAAGAGCTCATTTATCTCAACATTAGCTATGACATATACTAAACAAATTCCTGGAATTCCTTACTGCTATCCTTTCTCTTAGAGGTGCAGTATTACACAACCATAAAACTAGTGTTCAAACAAATCACTAAAGAAGACATTAGCAGCACTTGCTGTGTGTATAATTATGCAACATACCGCAATTGGAAATAGGATAACAATTAAAAACACTACATAAAGAATATGTTAGCAACCACAACTTATCTGTGAAAGTTGAAAAAAGTGGGAGAATGAAAGTCAGATTCACCTTAGAAATTAGCTGAGATTGTGAATCTGCAGACTTGGTGGAAAATGTAAATGGTTTTCGATCCTTACAGACAGGGCTGTATTGTGCCTTGGGAAGGCTGTACAAATGAGCCAGAACCCTACAAACCTCATCAATCCCAGATTTCTCAGCATCAAATGCCTTCCACCAAGGCGGGTTCTCAGGAAGGGGTACTTGGAACCTACGAGCCGCAGCATATACAACGCCACAAGCCACAACCTCACTCTTGAATCGAACACACAATGTTGTACGTAAGCTAATCCAAAGAGAGTTGATGGACATTAAACACAGAAAAGGTTGTAAGTTCCACCAAAAGATAGAAAAATGATATGCTAGTGGCCAAATGAATAGGGAATTGTAACAGCACAAACTAAAAAAAGAAAAGCATTCGAACTTCCATCTAAATGAAAGTCATCCTATAAGCACGTTAGCAATGGATTTTCTAAGGAAGTTCATAACTAATGTCATCCAATTATGAAACTAGTACCATCCATGCACACAAAAAACATTTATGGCAAAATATGCAGACAATTATAAGCATTAGAGCTCGAGAAAAAAAAAAGCATCGGAAAGATTATCTGCAACCAAAACTTTAAAGCAATTATAGTTTTAGCTACACTATCTATATCCATTTCTTTGTAAATCATTGTCATTCTGGCATAAACCACCACAAGCCTGAACAGATGCTTTAAGACATATAGACATAGCCATGTTAATTTCTACTGACAAGTTAGAAATCAAATCACACTCTTGTGTAATATATGTTCTTGTGCTGCACTACTCTTTCATTTAAATATTCGCATTTCCACCATTGTTATTCATGCTATCTTCCTTCCACTCACCCTCTCACCCATATAACTCCATGTATGTGTTAAGGGTACAAGCATGGCTAAAGACCCTCACAGTTTCTTCCTAAGAAGGAAAACCAAAATAGAGCTCTTAATGTCAAAAGTACTAAACTTCCAGTGATGGCCTATGCCAAAGAATGTTTTTGCAGCCAAAATAATAAATAAAACTAGAAAACAATTATCTCTGTCAGTATCAGACCACTTCAGATTTCAAAATTAACTAAATGAAAACCTTATATCCTATGTTAGATTTGTCATCAAACCTTCATTTGTTTTATGTTTCCAAAATGCTGAACCTCTTCTATACAGTTGATGCACAATCCAGTAGATATTTGAATTCCCGTCTGGTAATGTGATTTGTCTTAGTTCTAATTACATATCAAGACTTAGAAACAGCTAACTGTTAAATTAGTTATCAAGGCTTAATTTGTTGTTGCATAAAATTGTTAGATTCGTTGGAAGGATTGTTATCCACCATAAGACAACATAAGAACATAATTCTAAGAACAAATTACAGAATCTACCTCCCCTGGGTTACTAATTGGGAATTGAACTTGCCATCTAATCTTAATTATAAACTAGTCATTATAGCAGAGACATTGTGGTTGACATTTTGAACACGTAGCATATAGAATCTGCTATCTGAATACCAACAACTGTAGTTAATGGTAAAATAACTACATGAACATGAACAAAAAAAGCACTAACAAGAGAAACATTGTCAAAAAATTATGTTTATGTTGCAATAAATACCTATCATTAGCTAGATTCCATGCTTCCTGCCTCAACTCAGTAGGGGTTTCAAGGGTAGCAAGGTAGTTTGATATGAACTTATGAGGATGCTCAACATGACAAACAAAACCCATCTCTTTCAATATGTGTCTTTCTGTTCTGCTCAATTCTGCTTTCAAGTCGGAAAATTTCTGCAAATAACAAACAGAAAGTAAGAAAGAACGACTAGCAATAAGGCCTGGACAATCTGCTTTACAAAGGAGGATCCAAAATTTGTTAATTGCAATGGCACTTAAGATTAAGCCTAGCCCCCGATGCCAACTAATAAAAAAGAGACAAGTAAATCATTGTTGTAAGAAACAAGTACAAAAACAAAATCCATGAATAATAAATGGCATGATTTCAGTAATTTAGAACTTATCAAATCTCACCTTCGAATATAGGTCCAAATGCTCTAGGGGTAAGTTCTCTCTCCTACATTCCATTCTGTGGAAAACTATGATTACTTGCCTTGCCCTCCTAGGGCTTTCCTCTAGTTTTGTTGCAAGCCACAAAGCGCTAGCCGCAACTATCTGCAATGAAATTAAAAATGTCAAAAGAGGATATATTTTCCACCTGCTTCCACTTCAATCAGAAGGATAAAAAAAAACCATAATTCCTAAAATCTTAAAGAAATTAGGCAGCAATACCAGGCAGACCCACCCACCGACTACAACCAAATGCAACACAAATAATCCTTCAAAAAAACAAACAGCATAGATAAATAGCACTAAACCTTCTCTTCCTCCCATTTGACAATTTATCAACAGCCAAAGAAAAGAATAAAAGAGATTAACCTTGACATCAAAGCGGGCAAATGACTTCTTGCAATAAAAACGATGGAATAGAACCTGGCCAGTGGCCATGACAGCTTGAGGTCTGTAAGTGTAAAATTAAGGAAACATAAATCAACCAGAAAATAATTATAAAAATATGTGATATATATAACTACAATTATACAAAAACTTAAATAAGAAATACAATACAGTTTAAGTAAAATTCCGCTTTCTTGGATGAGATCACAGCCATAGATTCTTAGAGTAGTTTCAGTTGCTTCATCTATGCCATCTTTCCTTGAAGGTGAGTTCTTTAGCTGCTCATCTGTTAAGTAGAAGTTGTCGATTGCCGTATAGATCATTGTTTCCTTAACTACCTTCTATTAACTGTCACAAAGTGAACAAAAAATAAATCAAACTTCCGCATTCCATTATCAACATGTTAACATATTACAGAGAAATGAAAACTGAGGCTTAGAAACTAATCAATCATAACTTCGGTTAGAGCACCCTAAGAACCTGTTTGATGCTGAGAAATCTTAGGAAATGATGGAATTTGAGACCCTAAGGAGCCATTTGGTGGCAAATTAATATGATCAGATATACTTACCCCCATGCAATTAAACGCATCAAATTCAACAAAGTGAGCTTATTTAAGCCAAAAATAGTCAAAGAAATTAACTGAAACATGAAACTGATTAAGTTAAAAAAAATTAAGAAATTGTTAATCAACTTAAACCAGAAACTATTTTAGCAGAAAAATGAAACTTCCCTACAAGATTTAACCCAGCACTAATTTAGCAGACAGTATTAATATTGAGTTAATTAATAAAAAAGGAACAAATTTCCAAAGTAGCTTTAACACAAAACTAATTAACTAAACAATGAAGAGATTTCAATCTACCTACAATTTAAAACTAATAAAGCAAAAAAAAAAAAGAGAAAAATTCAAACTAACCTAAACACGAATTTTAATTAATTACAGATATGAAAGAAAACAATTAGCCTAACCCCTAAATTGTCATCCTACAGCATGGAACAAATGCTTTACCCTAAATTTTACCACAAAAACGGCAAATAAAAGAAATTGAAACCGGAAAAAACAGGTCGGGAACCAGAACTCACCAATTTTACAGTGAAACTCGGGGGGCCAACGGCGGCGCTGAGGTATCGGGAAATGGAGAAGAAAAGAGAGGGAGGAGCTGAACATCTGAAGAAAAGTTTTAAAAACTGCAGCAAGGAAAGGGAGGAGAAATAGACGACGTCGTATTCACCGAAGGAGTCAAAGGAAGAAAACCAAGAGAAAAAAGAAATTGATTTTTTATATTACAATTTTAAATTGCAGATCAAGTTCCTATATAGGGCTGTACGGTTTTGGAGGGTCCGAAGGTAGGCCCAAATAGAAAGGCCCGGTAATAGTATTGAAAAATTAGAAAGAACTTGGTTCGCAATGAAAATAGCAGGACAAAGTTTTTAATTTTAAGCTACATTCCAAGTCACTAATAATAGTCTAAAAAAATTATAAGATTTTCAAGTTAATTTCTGTGATTGTTCTTTGGAAACAAAAATAAAAAGATGTCAATATTTTGCATGTTAACACATTTGAGTTAAATTTTATACAACACAATTAACATTTATATGATTTATTATTTATTTATATAATTAATATGATTAAATTAATATATTAATTTATTATTAAAATTTAATAATAAGAAATTATAAATATTATAATATTGATTAAATATAATAAAATTAAATAGATTTTTACTTTTAATCATAATTACGAACGGTCCACTAATTTATAAATTGAACACTCTATCTTAAATAGTTAAACAGTATTAATATTTAAATAAAAATATTTAAAATATTTTTTCATTTTTGTTAAGTGTCGACTTAAACCAGATCCAATCAAATTTTTCAAAGAGCATTAGATTTGTACTCCATGTGGAGTACCCATATGATTGTGCTCCTTGGGGTACACGTAAAACAATGCTCTCAGAGAGAATATGAGGGAGATCCGGCTTCGGTCGAATCTAGCGATATAGTTTTATTTAAAAAAATAAAAAATATAATAATTCTAAAATTTAATAAAATATAAAATTATATTTTTAATATTATCATGTCATTAAATTAACAAATATATTAACAATGGACTAATCATTGTATTTATATATGCAGCAATTTTTAAGACAAACTATTCATTTTGAAAATTAATAAATCCACATAAAATTGTGAAAGTATTTTACCCAATAAAATAAAAATTAATTATAATCATTATAAAATAAATTATTATTTATATGGCCAATAATATTATTCATTAATTTTGTCTTAACAAGTTAAGCAACATAATTAATGCACAAAATACAATTACCCCTAAGGATAATTAATTTTGATTCGTTCTTATAGACTCTACCTTCTGATTTCACTGTGATCGGCAATAAATCATAACCAGAATGCAAAGCCTACACAAACCCAGAAAAGGAAATCCCACTTTTTAAGCACAAGAGAGGTAAAAAAATGCATTAAAACCTAACAACAATTAGTATATACTGCGTTAATTCAGAACATCAACTTTTGCAATCTAATTTTGGAGACTTGGAAATTCCCCCAGAATGATTTGCAACCTGCCCAGAAGAGATCAACATAACAGTTGCAAATAAACTTAAAGAGGCAAACAAGATAAAAACTATGAAATAATAAATTAGTCTTAAGTCTCAACTCAAATAAAATTAAAAACACAAAATTATCAAGTCCGGGATGAAGTTACAAAACCTTAAGAAAAACATATAAAAATAATAAAAGATCTCGCCACCGTCTGTCAAGCACCCAGGTTTGCATCTGGATGCTCAACATAACCAACCTCGCAACTATGAGAATAAAATCGCACAATCCACAAGCAAAAACAGACAGAAGCAAGTTTCACTTGCCACCCTTCTTGGCAGCAGACTTGGTCACCTTGGCTCCACTTGGGTCCTTCTTCTCCACATTCTTGATGACACCAACAGCAACAGTCTGTCTCATGTCCCTCACAGCAAAACGCCCAAGTGGGGGGTACGCGGAGAAGGTTTCCACAACCATTGGCTTGGTGGGAACCATCTTAACCATACCAGCATCACCATTCTTCAAGAACTTGGGCTCCTTCTCAAGCTCCTTACCGGAACGCCTGTCAATCTTGGTCAAGAGCTCCGCAAACTTGACAGCAATGTGGCAGGTGTGGCAATCAAGAACTGGGGCATAACCGTTTCCAATCTGCCCAGGGTGGTTCATGATGATGACTTGGGAGGTGAAGTTGGCTGCCTCCTTGGCAGGATCATCCTTTGAGTTTGAGGCAACAAAACCACGCTTGAGATCCTTGACAGCAACATTCTTCACATTGAACCCAACATTGTCACCAGGAAGAGCCTCCTGAAGAGCCTCATGGTGCATTTCAACAGACTTAACTTCAGTGGTCAATCCGGAGGGCCCGAATGTAACAACCATACCAGGCTTGAGGACACCGGTTTCAACACGACCCACTGGAACAGTTCCAATACCTCCAATCTTGTACACATCCTGAAGTGGGAGACGGAGGGGCTTGTCAGAGGGTCTCTTGGGCTCGTTAATCTGGTCAAGAGCCTCAAGAAGTGTTGGACCCTTGTACCAGTCAAGGTTGGTGGACCTCTCAATCATGTTGTCACCCTCAAAACCAGAAATGGGGACGAAGGGAATCTTGTCAGGGTTGTATCCAACCTTCTTCAAGTATGAAGACACTTCCTTCACGATTTCATCATACCTTGCCTTTGAGTATTTGGGGGTTGTGGCATCCATCTGTCAAGGAAATAAATAGACATGTATTAGCTACAAAACCATTACATTATTACTAGGCAAACCAATTAGAAACTACTTAACTTAAAATATGAATGCAACAACTTACCTTGTTGCAGCAGCAAATCATTTGCTTCACACCAAGAGTGAAGGCAAGAAGAGCATGCTCACGGGTCTGTCCATCCTTGGAAATACCAGCTTCGAAACCTCCAGTGGTGGAGTCAATGATAAGGACAGCACAGTCAGCCTGAGAGGTACCAGTAATCATGTTCTTGATAAAGTCACGATGTCCAGGGGCATCAATAACAGTGCAGTAGTACTTGGTGGTCTCAAATTTCCACAAGGCAATATCAATGGTAATACCACGCTCACGCTCAGCCTTCAACTTGTCAAGCACCCAGGCATACTTGAATGACCTCTTGTTCATCTCAGCAGCCTCCTTCTCGAACCTTTCAATCACACGCTTGTCAATACCTCCAAGCTTGTAGATCAGGTGACCGGTGGTGGTTGACTTTCCAGAGTCGACATGGCCAATGACCACAATGTTAATGTGAACCTTTTCCTTACCCATAGCGACTTTTTAGCAGATAAAACTGCAAAGTAAAATATAAAATATATGATGATCAGCAAGTGAAATCTATACATACAACAAGCATAAAACAGATCTAACAAGCATATTCAAATATCCAACAAATGATGGCCTGCTTATCGAGTTCAATAAATCAAATCTCCCACTTAACAAAAATCGTTAAAACTAAATCACCAAACTACAATTCAAGATGGGTTTCATCGATCCATATTTTCAACATCTATTTTAGAAGAACCGTGAACAATTTTTTTTTCATATACTGCAATCTATCAACACAACAACATTAACCTTCGTTTCAACTAAATTCACATTATAGACCATTTTTTATCAACTATATATGAACAGATCTAAACTCAAGAAATTTCAAAAAAAAAACCTGAAAAACATAATCATATGTAATTGATTAAACAACTACTTAAAAATAAAACAACAACAAAATAAAGAATTACATACTGAAAATACATGAAAGGCAAATTTAAGTAACAGTAGATCTGAACAAGAAAATATCATATCATAATAGTCATAATAATAACCACATTAAACAGAGATCTAAGCATCGATTTAGAAGAAATTAACAAGATACTAACATGATCAAGAGTTCAAAAAAAATTCGAACCTTGAATTTCCCAAGCTTTATCAATCGGCAGGCGAGAGAAAGAGTTGAGTAATGAGAGAAAGCACTGAGGAAGTGTATTATATATAAAACCCTAGTGGAGATTAGGGTTTCTCGTTCTGCCGTTAGATTAGATTCTTCCAAATTTCAATCTACGGTTAAAATTCCGCCACGTGGAGTCCAACATGACCTGAGTGCAAAATTACCATGCTACCCATTACGTTTGCCAGACTGTCTTCAAACTCTACCGTTCACTTCGCAAAACCCTAGTGATGTTGGACCGTCGGATTTTCATCCAACGGTTGTGAAGAAGAGAAGTCCGTTGACTCTCTGGCTTATAGATGTGGGCGCCTGGCGGCTTGCTAGTGACTATAAAAGCCCACTTATTTCTCAAAATTACAAAAACCTCCCCTAAATGTTTTAAATTTAAAAATCGCCCCCCTATTATCTTTCCGTTTTACTCAAAATCCCCAAAACAACGAAACAAATAGAAAAAAAAAACCTCCAAAAAAAAAACAAAGAAGCCGCCATTGTTGCAGGTTCAAAAACCTCTCTCTTTCATTATTATACTGAGTTAAATCGATAATATTGTAAATAATTACTAATTTGCATGATTGTCTTGGTTTTTTTCTTAGGATTTTTGCGCAGTAGTTAGAGAAATGGGGAAATTAGGAAAAAAGGCGAGGAAATTTGCGAAGAAGAATCTTCAATCTGTGTTGAAAAGAAAGCGGAAGTTGAAATCTATGTTCAAAAAGAAAGGTTCTAAAAGTAAGGATTTTTGAGGGATTTTTTTTAGTTTAATTTGTGGTTGTTCACTTGTTCTTGAAAGTGTAAATGTAATTAAATTTTGCTATTGGCAACTCACTGTGTTGAAAATTTTTCTAGGAGATGAGCAGGATGAAGCTGAAAACCTCCAAGAAGAGCAAATAAGCAAGTCTAATGGAAGGTAAGAAGATTTTTGAAAACAATGTAATGATATTGCATTACGTATTTAAAAATAAGGCCTTGTTTGGTTTTCACTATTGCTACATGGCTATTCTTTTTGCTTCTGAAAGTACTTTTGGATATGAAAGCAAACAAAATATTTCTGAATAATTGAAATTTTAACTTTTGTGAACAACAGAATAATTATTTAATTTTTAATTTTTAATTTTTATATAGAACCATTATGTTTCCATATATGTTATAATTTTGTTTCTTTCTTCATTTTTCGTTAAATATAATTGCATTTTAGCAGCTTTTGGAGGAAATTGAAAGAAAGTAGCAAAGGTATCAATCAACGTAGTTTAAAAAGAATTTTATTGGTTATAATCCTCAATTTCATTTGTTTTCTCTCCTTTTGTTTTTTAGTTTTTGTTTCGAATAGTGTTTCAGTGTCAATATGCAATGTTGTTCCTTTACTGAACATTTAAAATATGTTTCCAGAGACTTGGAAAGTGAAAATATAGAGGATGCTGCGCTTGATGCGGTGTTTAGTGATGAGAGCGATGTGGTTGAAGATGATTCAGAGAGTGATGGATATTTATCTGAGGTTTTGAAATAGAAAATTCCTGAAAAACCTTTTGTTGGCTTTCAGGGTTGATAAAGTTTCTGATATTGGTATTTGAATTCAATGATCAGGACTCGGGCTGTGCATATTTGGATGGAAATGGAAGTGAGAGCAATCAAGATGGTGAGTACATTATAAAGAGTTGTTTTTATATGCAATTCCTTCCTTTTGCTAATATTTCTGATAGATTTACATATGCTTTTGTAGATATGAATGTAGACAACATTGGTGCCAGTGAGTTATCGGTACAGAACAGGGAAATTCTTTTAGAACTTGCAGGGAAAAGGAAAAAATTGAAGAGGCTGGAGAAAAAGGTAGTTATGTATTAGGGCTGTCAAACTGCTGATTTTTGGGGTTTACCTAATGTTTTGAGAGTCAATAATTGATTCCTTCTCAACCAGCTAGGAGTTCCACACAAATTTCACGCTGGCATACTAAAAAATGAAATAACTGTTGGGGCTACATGTCCTCTTGTAGTACTTCTATTCATTCACGTTCTCACCTTATTATGTAAGCAGTTTGAATACATATAAGATAGGCTTAACATCCAATATCTGTGTAAAGTCACTCATTCTTATGGTACATTTATAAGTTGCTGTGCTTCAAAAGTATACTTACTGGAGGAGAGCTTTGTAAGTTCAGTAACTATAGATTGATGTGTCTGATCTCTTTAATTGTGAATTTGGTGCACAGGTCACCTCTTTTCTCTTATTTTGTTTGATTAATCAGAAAATTTGTTGGCTTGCATTTTATATCAATTTGGGGATTTATTGATGCCATTTATAATGTTTCAGATTACTACAACAGTTTGGCAATCTGTCTTATTTTAGAAATCTGGATACTTTAATTGTTTTTGAAAAACCATTGTACCATTTTGCCACAATTGTTTGTACTATATTTGGTGTTATTCCAGGAATCAAATTCCATTTACTGTGACTAGGTTGCTCTTTAGTGTAACTCGATGAATCGATGACCAAATTCATCTGGACCTTTTACATTCAACTAATTGTACTACTGAGTTTTTCTCAGAACTCTAGGCACCATTGTTTTCCGTATGTGCATGTGCATTATTGTTACACATGGAACATGTGAAGACAGGCATTGAGCAATATATTTTGTGCTATGTGTTTGAAACCACAATCTGATTGGGTTCTATGTAAAATTCAATAATGAAAGAAATTTGGATCTGGACTTTTTGTTTAATGCATGTTTCTAGGTATTGGCCTCAAATCAAGACTATGATATATTCGATTGGTCTTTGAAATTCTCTTTCTTTCCCCTTTTAATTTGATTTTATTTATCCTATTTTATACCAAGCTGTAGCCTGTAAGTTTCTTGTTACTTAAAGTGAACACATAGTTTCTATCATATTTACTTAATTGAGCATTTCTGCTTTGTAAATTTCAGGACCCTGAATTTTCTAAGTTTCTGGAAAGCTATGAGAATGGCCTTGAAAAATTGAGGGATGAGGAGAATGTAAGTTATTTAGTTTGTCTATTTTCCTTTTAACTGGTTGACAGGATAAATGATTATGCAGGAAAATACGTCAGTTTTTTTTTTATTCTCTAATTCCTTTTATTGTCTGCTCTTGATTGGCATTCCATTGCTTGCCCTATATATGTGTGAATAAGTCTACACGGTCACTAAGGAGGCCATAAGAAAGAACATATAAGTTTTTTAATTTTGATCAATTTTTCTGCATCCAAAGTTTACAAATTTGTAAGTCTAGTGGGGTGAAACCAACAACTTATAATAATAATTTCAACTTTGCTTAGTGCAGATTAAAACAAAAAAAAAATCATACCATGAAGATCAGATACTCAGATATATGAGAGAAAGGAAATATATTGTTGTTATGTGCTTTTTTCTTCTTCTTTTTTTTTTTTTGGCTAAGATATTATGGTTATATGCTAATAAACTATGTTAAAGAATTATAAACTCATGATCATCCGTGAGTATTTCAAAAAATAAAAAACAAAAACAAAAATAAGCAGTGGAATTTTTTTATTCCTCCTTTTAACCCTTTTTTTGTCCATTTAATGGCAATGCCTTCGTGATTTTTTTATATAATTTTTTATAACAGTTTTCAGATGAGGACAATACTAGTGATGATGGCACACAAAATCCCAGTAAAGGCAGTGCAATTTTAAGTAAAGACAAGTTGTTGACTAGCTCTGCCCTTAATACTTTGTGCCAACTAGTCAGAGAGCAGCGTAGTATATCTGCACTTACTAGTTTATTAAATGGGTATCGAGCTGCATGCCATTGTGGAACCGAACCATCTGGTCTTCTTGATGTTGACTCATGCTGTGGACTTCAAGATAGCAAAACTTTTTCCAAGATTTTAATCTTCATGCTTCAGGAGGCTGATAATATTTTTCGAGGAATGCTAGGAATATCATGTTCTAGTTGCAAAAAGGAGACCATTTTGGAGTTGAAGAATACTTTGAAATGGAAAACTATGAAGCCGCTGATCAAGTCTTATTTGAGAAGTACACTATTTCTCCTGAATCAAGTTACTGACTCTGAGATACTTGCATTCTCCTTGGTTCAACTCAGAGCGTCTATAATATTTTTTGCTGCTTTTCGTCCATTGCTGCACAGACTGATCAAGGTATTTTAATCTCTGGGATATGACACTTGAAAAAATATATATATTTAATGGTCAGTTTTATGATAGGAATTTTAGGATATGATAGAGGAATGTTAATATTGTCTTATATTAGTGTTTTTACTATTCAGTTGGTATATGAGGTTATATATTTCCATGGGTTATGTACCCAATGTCTTAATTGGTAATATATCTGGAAATTCAGAAAATGCATGAGATGAGAAATCTTAAACTCTTGCTATATCCATCTCTTTTTTCACTAATGGTTCTGTTTTTTCTTTTTTTTCTTTCTTTATGTGTTCATCTCGTACTTTCATACCATAGAAATAAATCTTTTTTTTCGTGTGTGCTGAGCAGTAAATCTTTTAATTGATTACAGATTGCAGTTCATTTGTGGGTAACAGGTGAAGGGTGTCTTGCCTCACATTCTTTCCTAGTCATAAAACATGTGGCTTCTGTGTTTCGCTCAGATTGCTTCAACTCATGCTTGATTAAAACGTACAAGGCCTTCATTGGTCACTGCAAATTTGTAGATCCAGTTTCATCCAAACATATACAATTTCTCCGCAATTCCTTTATTGAGCTATGCTCTCAAGATGTGCCAAACTCATCTAGCAAGGCAATGGTTTGCGTTGAGCAACTTGCTAAGATTCTGCAGATGGGTCTACGCGCAAAGAAGAAGGTATGTGATGCACATGTCTTTGCTGTTTCATTTAACTCAGTCAGACTGGATTGACATTACTTCATCGCTCCTTAAATTAGATGCCTATGGATGTATGTAGTTCATTATGACTTTGATGTTATTAGCATGGTCAAGTTTTTAATGGTGCTTGTTTGTCATTGCTTGCATGCAGGAAGCGGTCAAAAGGATATGCAGTTGGCAGTATACAAACTGCATTGATCTCTGGGTTTCATTTATATCAGCAAACATACAAGATTATGATCTTAAGCCATTGTTATACACAATCATTCAGATTATAAATGGGGTAGCTGTCTTATTTCCTGGACCAAGATATTTGCCTCTAAGACTTAAATGCATTCAGTGGCTGAATAACCTTTCTAGTTCAAGTGGGGTTTTCATCCCTGTTGCATCGTTTGCTCTGGATATCTTGGAATATAAAACTGGCAAGGACAATGGGAAACCTGGAAAAGATTTCAACTTCTCTTCAAGTGTGAAGGTTATTGATTGTTTATTTTATTACTATGTATTGAAATGTCTTTTGGGCACAGCATCTATGTATTTCTGCTATTACTAATGTGGATTTTTATGGTGCAGTTGCCAAAACATTGGTTAAAATCTCGGAACTTTCAGGAAAAGTGTGTGTCTTCTGTCATTGAATTACTCGCAATGCACTTTGCTCAGTGGAGCTATCATATAACTTTTCCTGAGCTGGCTACTATTCCCCTCATCCGCCTAAGGAAGTTTAATGAGACAACAACCATTGAAAGTTTCCGGCGTGTGGTGAAGCGTTTTATTGATCAGGTAAGATTTTTATAATGTTTGTAGTTGTGTTTTTGCTGGACCAGATCTGCCTTATCAGTGTCAGGATAGATAGGAATACAAGAACGTAGCCTCCCCCTCTCCACCCCACCCCCCCCCCCAAAAAAAAAATGCTGCCTTTTAACTCATGCTATGATGATTTTGGCAGTCATCTGCTAGCAATATAGATTGATAGGAATTAGGAAGTAAGATTTGTCATTGTGCAGTGCACTTTTGAAAAAATGAAAATTGTACAAACAACCTTGAAAAAGAAAAATAAAATGGAAAAGAGGAAAAATTACAAAAGTTTTTTCTTTTCTGGTGTTGTAGGTGGAGCAGAACATTGAATTTGTACAGCGGAAGAGAGATGAGGTGGCATTTTCACCGAAAGATCATCAATCTGTTGAATCATTTCTGCAGGTTTGCATTCTTCGTTTAAATTATACATACATTTTGTAGAATTATAATGAAGTGAATTTTCTGAACTTCATAAATGGTTGACATGCAGTTTGAAAAGTCCAGTGCTAATACTCGATTTACGCAATATTACAAGAGTATCATGGAGAAGGCTGCTTCCAGGAATCTGGTTATGAATCAGAAGATAAGGTGCCATTATTTCTGTGTGACTTGACTCTGATCTTACATTGCTTTGGGTTGGGGGTGGGTTAGGAGGAATTTCTAATTCTGATAAAGTCCAAGTTACTATTATTTATCGACATTGCAATATCATTGAAGAGCATAAAAAATTATGCTGAAACTATAGTATCTTGCTGCATTTAGAGCTAACCTGAAGTTATTATAACTGCAGTTCCATGCTACAAAAGAAATCAAAAAGAAAAAAACAACTGCTTCCAAACAACACTCTCCATGGGGGTGCTAATAATGAAGTTTTGGAGGAAAGAAAAGTAGATTTGTCGATTGACGATGGAAGAGATGGAAAAAGGGTGAAGAAAAGAAAAACCTAAGAGTGATACTTTGTTATTGCCTCTTCTTACCAATTTGTAAGAGTAAGAAAACCTGTGAATTATTAATTCCTTCTCATTTTATTGATCAATTATTGCATGTAGCCTAAGGCTTCTATATTTCTATTTTGTAAAGCAGAAATGCAAAGGAAATTTTTGTTTAGAGCCGGCAAAAGTTAGGTTTGAACATCAAGTCAAACAGGTTTTGAATGTGACATTAGTTAAAGAGAGAATCTAATCTCGGATTATCTGTTAGTTTAGATTCTTCTGTTGGTTTCTTTGTATAATCGATCCATAATGGAAGACAACAATGATTGGAACCTACTTAGTTATTGATTTATGGTTTGGTAGTTGGTTACTTGGTGTTTAAGTTGGAGGAGATGCCCCTTGCTTATCACATTGCTGATTAATTTGATGTCTTTATGAATATGCTTTCGGTTGCTAAAGCAGGACATGTAAAGCACTAAAGCAAAATTAGGTTGACTCATGTTTCTTTTTTAATATAACAGTAGTAGGTTGCAGGATGCATGTGGAGCACATGAAAACATGTGCATGCATACTGCCCCTTTTATTCAACAGAAGCAAAGCTTTCTTTTTTTTGTATTTATGGCTTTTGGGAAAGGATTTGTTATACATTTAGAATTTCACTCTAATGGATCAATGTTTTTTGAGGTCGATTTAGAACGATAAAACCTCTTACGTCTGTGTATAAGATAATAATCCGAGATCTTGTATTCATAGATAAAGAATATTGCTTTTGTTTTTGTTGTTGAAATTGAGGGAAATAGGTGAAAAAAGAAATACCCAGAGATTGAAAAATTGGAAAAATGAAGGATTGAATTTAATTTCATGGTAATATTTTATTCTTAAAAGAGAAGAAATAAAGAATTACATCCTATTATACCACCCCTAGACTACTTGAACCACACACGTGTGAAATAACAAGAAGCTCACACATGTGGAATGCAACTATAGGAAGCCTGAACTACAGCTGCATTTGTATGCTTATTGTTACACCCTAAAACCTTGAGCAACCTCCACAAACCCTTGGCTGATCTCCTCCGTTCCTTATTACACTTGGCGTTTTCCGGTTGGCCGTCCGGTTGAAGCTTCATTGCCTTACTCTTCCTGCTTTGCCTCATCTTCATGTCCTTAAGCTCAATCTCCATTGGAAACCTTCCCACTCCAAATGCAAACAGATACCATCTTGACTTGACAGGAGTTTCTATTACGGATACTTTCTTAACAGAGAAATCGAACTTATCATCACCCAATTTCTTACTATTTTTGGACCCTTCAGCTGGCAGCGACAAAGACTTGTTGAAACTCTTCCTTTGTGATGCTTTTGCTGGTGCTGATGATGAAGAAGAAGGAGGAAATGTTCTTGACTTGTTGAACGACAGTGAAGTTTTCCATGGAAACAAGCAGCTGGTACTGTTCGTGGTTCCATTTTCTGGCTTGATCACTTTGCTTTCCAGCCTCTGGGGTTTGTCTTCAATGGACTGTTGTTGGCCTCTGTAAGGAATGAGTTTCCCACAGAAGATGATGTTGTTACCTTGATAATTACTCGAGGCTGCTGCTGCTGCAGCAGGAATATCTTCAGTACTGAAGAACTCAAACAAATCCTGATGTTGATGATCAGATGATGATGATGAAGAATTCCTATGGTACTGATCACCATTCCAATATTCACTAGCATCACTGCTTATCACAAGATCACAAAGAGACAGTGTTTCTTCAGCTTCATCACCAAATTCCTGCCAGGAATCATTGTTCTGCTGCAAAGTTTCCAGGCCAGGGTTCAACTCCTGAGCACCCATTGGAAAGAAAGAGCTAATTTTGATGAAAAAAAAAAAAAAGAAGTTGGGGTTTATTTTGAGGTTAGGAGACCCAGTTCAAAGACACATATCTATATATCTAATTTTGATGGCTTCTAGAGGAATAAAATAAATAAATATTAAAAAAGGAAGGTGAGAAGATGATCCTTTCTTGAGTTAGACTTCTAGATGTTGGCTTTTTCTAGATGCACCCCCTTTTCTTAGGCTTCACTTTCCAACATGAATTTCTCTTTCTTTTCCTTCTTTCTTTTTTCTTTTTCAGTTTTGTCTTTTATTTTTTTCTTTCTTTTTGTAGGTGTCTTTAAGAAAAAAAAAAGGGGCATTCAACTTTAGTATGAAAAAGAAAAAGGAAAAAAATAAAACTTTATGGATGTGAAGGGTCTAAATTGGTTAATTGTTCAAACCTTTTTATTAACAAAAAAAGGTTTGAATTATGTGATTTTTTTTTATTAACTACTTTCTTAACTGAATAAAGAATGAGTAAAATGGAATATTGATATTAAGATAGTGAAATAATGTTGAAATAATTAGACAATGAAAGATGTGGCTTATTTAATTGGTTTAAGCTTGAACTATTTAGGAAAAATTTAAATAAATTATTATTATTTTTATTAGGTTCAATTGAGTATTTGTATTTTTATTTTGAATTAAATAAATAGATTTATAAGAAAGGGGAGAGTTACAGCTTCCAAATTTCAAGCCAAACATTATATTAAAAAAAAAAAGAACTAGACAATGGAATAAATGAATGCCAAACAAATTTGGAGAATAAATAGAAGCTTGGTATGCTATTACTTACTAGTTACTATTAACCATCCAATTTTTATCAATTAATTTTTGTTTTAAATTGTAAAATTTTGATTATATTTGATTTAGTTGTTTATATTCTTTAAAAATTCAAAATACTAAGAAGGAGATAAATTATTAGATTGAACCGATCTTAACGTTAATGTCCTTTTAGATATCAAATTTAATTGAACCAATCAAAATTAAAACTTTAAACTAACGAGTTTAAGTAACCAACAAGAAATCTAAAGTGGAATCAAGACCTTCGAATCTTCTTCATCCTTGCTCCAATCATGAATGGAGAGAAAGTGTAGAGAAAATTTTAAAATCGATGGTGAATTAATTACTCTATTAATTACCTTTTGTTTCAAATTGTAACATTTTGAGATTGTTTTTTTGTTGAAAACTTTGGTTAAATTTGACTTAATTGTCTATACGTTTTGAATATAAAAATGTCAATAAATTAATGAATCTTAAATTAAATAATTAAAAAAAATGGAGAAAGCAATGGCCTTCCAGAGTGGAGAGGATTTTCAAAATGCACCTTTGTGGTTGATATTTCCAAGTAAAACGGGGCCCACAAATTTACGCGTTGGACTTTTTCTCTGGCCAGGTAAATAAATAATAAAAGTATAAAAAAAAATACAGTGTAATTTCGAATCTAATTGGTTTAATATCATTTATGTCAAACATTTTTACTATTTGACATGATTAATGTTCAGATATATCTTTGAAATAATGAATTTGGACAAAAAATTTCCTTTTCAAAATAAAATTGAAATTTGGTGCATAACCTTATAATTAAGCACACAACAAAGCAAAAAAGAAAGAGAGAGAAAATAAGAATTTTTTATTTAAATGACATAATATTTTGAATTTTTTTTAAAAAAATTAAATTAAGTTTTATATTTTTGTTTTGATATAGTTAACAATTGACTAAGTGTTATTAGTCAATATCTGTCATTCTTACGTCCAAGTGAAGTTTAACGTTAATGATAAAATATCACGTAATTATTATCATTATGTCACGTTATTATTTAATACAATATCGACTTGTTAACATGTCATATTAACATCGCGTAACATAAAATAAAAAGTAACAATTTAACTAATGATAATTAGTCAATCTCAATTATAAAGACTTATTTAAATCGAAATAAAAATATAAGAGTTTTGTTGAATGTAATAAAAAATAATAATTTATTTGATTTTTTTTTGATAATTTGTGAATTTTTTAACTATACATAATATTTAAAAAAAATTAAATTATTTAAAAAATTTTAAATAAATCTTTATATTTTTATTACATTTAATCAAGTTCTTATACTTTTATTTTGAATCAAACAAGTCATTATACTTTTTATTTTGACTCAAATAAACTCTTATAATTAATTATTGATTTAATTAAAATGTCATTTATTATTCTATGTAGTATAGTGTTACCGTAACATATTAACCTATCATAATTCATAATTAATAATAACGTAACATATATATATATTATAATTAATTTTGAACCAAAAAAATTAAATTTTGTAGTAATTTTCTTCTACTATCCAAAATTCACGGGGGAGATTGCTCCAAAACATCGTTATCAAATAAAAACATGTAAATTCAAACAAATTATAACCCTTACAGAAAGTTAGCAGTCAATTCAATTGAATACTTCAAATTTTGATGTTAATGGTAGTGATTGTAATTAATCATGCAATAATTAATTCTAATTAGTTGTCTTTATTAATCATTAATTCAAACATAAAACTCGTTCAAAGCTCTCTTCTTTTTTTTTTCTTGCTTTTTCCTCCTTCCTAATGTCCAAACAGCTTTGAAAATTAACTATAACTGAAGAGGAAAATGACTCGATTAAGTACCAATTCAACTTGAAATTTTCAACTTCTATTTTCTATCAAGTTGAAAAAATATACTAAAGAATTTCAAAAAGTCTTTAGATTCAATTTTTTTTTTCTACAAATTCGTCAGATTGTTTACTAATTTTCAACTTATTTTTTACGTAGTCCTCCATGAATTGGAGACCAAGGAAAAACACACTTACTCGTAGAACAACAAAGAAATGCGACCATTGACTTTGAAATTAGATTTTACATTACCAACCTAAACTTGCTTTGTTAGCAGTGTTTTAAACAAAAATATCGGAATTGAAATCATGGTTTTAGACGGGAGGGGGATCGAGATTCAAAATGAATTTAATTACATTTAATAAAAAAGGTTTAAATTTATTACTCACTCGGGATGACAGATCAAATTTATTACTCATTTGAAAACGGTGCAGTTTTTCCGTTGTACTTTTAATTTGAATAAAAGAGTGTCAAAATTTAAAATATTTTATACAATATTGTTTTATATCCTCAAATCATATTCTTTTATTATTTTTTTAATAAAATTAAAAAAAATGACATAGTAACTAAAAAAAAGCCTTTAATCTATTTATGAAAATTCAAATAAATATTTTTTCTTTTATTGTATTCGATGACCTCTTTATATTTTTATTTTAGATCAAATAGGTTTTATAATTAATGATTAATTAAATATCAATTGTCTTTAATTAGTTAAAACATCACTTGTCATACATTTATGTCGTGTGGTGTTAACTTATCATAATTAATAGTGACATAACATGTTTATGTGGCATAATCACGTGATCACATGGTGTTTTTCACCTTTCACACGTCAGTACCACATGGCATAATGACAAATAATATTTTGATTAATTATCATTAATTAAAGTCTATTTAGTTCAAAATAAAAATATAAAAACTTAATTGAGTGTACTGTTTTTTTTTTTTGAATAATTTAAGAATTTTTTAAGCATTATACTTAAATGAGACATGTATTCTAAAGTGGTGTGCTCCTAGTCAAAAATGTAAGATGAAAATTTACTAATATTTCCAATTTTTCCCTTTTTAATTTTACTAATTTTGTCCTCTTTCTCTTTTTTTTTTTCTTCACTAGAAGCTGATTAATCATCAATATTGACTGCTAATATTGTGTACGTTAATGCTTTGCAAGTCAAGAATCCTTGGCCTCGTGCTTTACACTTCAAAAATGTTAAACATGCTTTTGGATTTATTTAGCTGTTACAATTTGAACATACCTGTTGTTAGGCAAGAGTTGTTAGGATTTGCAGGCCACCCTAAATCCAGAGGACTTTTTTTTTTTTTTTTTTCTTTAGTGATTTTGTACTTTTAAATCGAGTTTTTTTATAATACGGGTTATAAATTCCATTTGCATTTTTCGTGATTTTAATTTTCTCGCATGATATCTTTGTGTTTTTTTTTTTTTTAATTTGCATACTATGTGAAAAACTTTTATTTCCATAAAGGGTTATAAAATTATCCTTAAATTTAAACAAATAAGTTAACTTTGAATTGAGAATATTTGATAATTTTATCAGCCAAAATTAATAACTTAATCTCATGTAAGAACAGAAATTATACTTATTTGAGAAGAAAAAATATTCACAAAGTGCAAATTGGATAAAAAAAAACATAAAATATCGTGTGAAAAAAAATTAAAATCACAAGAAAATATAGATAAAATTTACTCTTTTTAATATAAAATTCAACATTTATTCCCTAACATAATTTTTTACCCATTTTTTAGTGAATTAAAAACTAAAAATAACATATAAACAAAATTTTAACTTAAACATAAAAAACATTAGAAAATTCTTTGTATCCAATCATTTTCCCAGGGCTAATTAGTCCCAAAATCCAAATCCTTATAATCGGAGAAGAAAAACATCACATCGTTTCGTACACTCCAAGCACAAATTTTTGGTTTCAAGTAAACACAGACCAGTAAACACGTAAATTTGACTTTGGGGTAATTGGTCAGCTCTATGGTTTTCAATGTTGGAATGTTGAAATATTTGCTTTTTGTTGAAATTATTTTGTTTTTGGACAATTGAAACTCATCCCAATCTATTAATTCATAGTGGCATAATGCTCTAATAAGTCTCTAAATTATTTAAAAATATTTTTTAATATTTTTAAATTTTAAAATTAATATTAAATCTAAAATCAATTGATGATAAAATTATTTTATTTTTGAATAATTGAAGTTTAAATGTCTATTAATTGAAATTTGATCATAATCATTTTTTTTCGAAATGATTGATGATACATTGTAAAATAACTATTTTTGTTCTCTTTTTCTCGTGCTTAATCTCAAAATCACGTAAAATAATCGTCGAGATATATGATCAAAATAAAACAAAACTTGAACCATTAATCTAAAATTCCAAGTTCATTATAAACTTAATTTATATTAAACACAATTTGGTAAATATACATTTACATTATAATATAGATAAGTGAACGCCGTAAAAAATCACACTTTTATCGCCGGGATGGGATTATTTCTTACAGTAAAAACCGTGGGTATTTACTGATAGATTATCGACGACATGTTGAAGAGTAATTCACAACGGAATTTATCGACAAAATTTCACTGCATTTCAAGATCGTTCAATCTCAACCGGACACCTACCTGAAAACAAAAAACAAACCAAAGCCACTCTCATTACGACGCGTGAATCACACTTTCGCAATCTAAAACGTCCGTTTAAACCACATGCGTCAAAAACTGATCCACCCATTGGCAGATAAACATTAGAAAAGGGCACTTTATGAAACATAAAGTAACGGACGCTATGCCAAACCTCGTACCAGGCCCCCACAAAGCTAGTAAAACTAATATAATTTCAATTTCATAATATTTATTAATCTTTAATATTTATGATATAATAATTCAAAGTTTAGTACATTTTATATAAAATTTAAAAACCTAACTCCAAAAATACAGAGAATAAATAAATAAAATTATTTAAAAATAATTAAATAAAAAATAATTCACTAGGTCTAGTTTTTTTTAAAAGTTTAGTTTCAATTCTTTGGGTCGAGAAGAACTTTTTGAGCATTTATATAAGAACTGGGCCCAATAATGGTGGGCCATGCTTATGGCCCACCCACCATGAATAAAGAAAAGTTTTTCTTTCAAAAAGAAAGACAAGAACCTTGTTTGGTCGTTCTCAAGTCCAATCGAGTTTAAATTTTGTAATATTTAAGTATTTTATTAAATTTTAAATATTTACTTAATTTAATTTAAATATTAATTGAGTTCAATTTTGAACTCTTTATATGAATTAATTGTATAATCAAACTTAATCGAATTCAATGTGAATAATTTAAATATTTTTTAACTCAAACTCAAAAATAAAAAATAAATGAAAAAAATTCAATTGAATTGAAATCTCGATTTTCTAACATACTTTAATTCAAAATATTTTTTTAATTTTTTAATATTTATAATTCGATTCATTCATTATCGAGTTAGATTGCTTTCGCTGTTAAATTGAGTTCGAATTTTGTAATCCTAGGCCCGAGTCCTTTACAAGTTTTATTGTTTTTAAAAAAAAAATTTCAATATTATATAAATTTATAATAAAAGTTTTTTAATACTTAACTTTCACGACATTCCCGGACAATCCAATCTGTCCCTGACCCGCACCGGAAACCTTAAGTGAACCAAATCTCATTCTCATTTCAACGCGTCCAGTTCACTTTCCCAATAAAAAAAGTCCGTTTAAATCACTCGATTCTTCACGCACGTGTCAAACGGAGCTACCCCCCAGCTAAGTAACTGAAGGATACATCTGGCAAAACAAAATTTGAAGAAGGGTATTTTAGGAAACATAGTATGGTGGCAAAAACTGATGATATAAAGGAACGTGAGGCTCAGTCGAAACCCTATCACTTACTCTCTCTTAATATAGCTTTCTTGCTTAGCCGCTAGGGTTTTAGCGTCAAGTCTCTCACCTTTTCAAAGGTTCGATCTTCAGATCCTCAATTTTAATTTTTTTTTAGTTCCTTTTCATCGATTAATTCATTTATTTTTCTTTTTTCCCGATTTGAATTCTCTGGAGTCGTTGTTTTGCTGTTTAAAGATCTTATTTTTTCACTTATATTATAATTGCGAAGATCTGTTTGCTGATTTTTGCCTTTTTTTTTCGATGAGATTGCTTTTTTTTTGCTTTAAATTTGTTTTAGTTTTTATTCTGTTGTATTATTATTATTTTGTTAGTCGATTTTTTCTAATGATGATTCGAAGATCTGGTTGCTTTTTTAAGAGGAATTGTTGTTTTATTATAGATATCTGTTGGAACATATGAGAATTATGAGTATTATGTGAAGTAGAATGAAGCTAAACGGGTGGATTTGTGCTATTTTTGTTGTTTCTTAAAATATTAAGAGAAATTTGTTTTAGGATTTTGTTGTGCAATTAAGTTATTTTTTGAGACAAAAGTCTATGATTTAATCATTCTATGTCTTTTGCTTTAAATTATGAGACTTTAAGTAAGTGTATATGTTTGGTTTTATCTGGGTTGTGTCTTATTTTGCATGATAGATGTTTCATATGTGAAATCATAGTAGATTGAAAACGGGCAAATGAATGAAATGCAACATCAGTTTTGGTATCAATAAGCTGTATTATGTGTTTGTTTGTTTTCAAACATACTTAGTTTTTTTCTTATCTTTACATATGTGCTTTTTGGATTTTACTTTTGAATGTGGAAAGCAAGTAGTTAAACCAATCAATACACTAGATGTTGCCTGTTTATTGCTTTTTTGACGGTTCTTTTTGCTGTTTAAATATATAAAGGATTCTGGTTTAATTTTTTTATTTATGTTGGTCCAGCTCCAGGCTAATACTACAAAATGGGTAAGGAAAAGGTTCACATTAACATTGTGGTTATTGGCCATGTTGACTCTGGAAAGTCGACCACCACCGGTCACCTGATTTACAAGCTTGGAGGTATTGACAAGCGTGTGATTGAGAGGTTCGAGAAGGAAGCTGCTGAAATGAACAAGAGGTCATTTAAGTATGCCTGGGTGCTTGACAAGTTGAAAGCTGAGCGTGAGCGTGGTATTACCATTGATATTGCCTTGTGGAAGTTCGAGACCACCAAGTACTACTGCACTGTCATTGATGCCCCTGGACATCGTGACTTTATCAAGAACATGATTACTGGTACCTCTCAGGCTGACTGTGCTGTCCTTATCATTGACTCCACCACTGGAGGTTTTGAAGCTGGTATTTCTAAGGATGGACAGACCCGTGAGCATGCTCTCCTTGCCTTCACTCTTGGTGTGAGGCAAATGATTTGCTGTTGCAACAAGGTAAGTTATTGCATTCATAATTTGAAGTTAAAGTAGTTTCTAATTGGTTTGTCTAGTGATAATGTAATGCATTTGTAGCTAATATATATCTATTTCCTCAACAGATGGATGCCACAACCCCCAAATACTCAAAGGCAAGGTATGATGAAATCGTGAAGGAAGTTTCTTCATACTTGAAGAAGGTCGGATACAACCCTGACAAGATTCCCTTTGTCCCCATTTCTGGTTTTGAGGGTGACAACATGATTGAGAGGTCCACCAACCTTGACTGGTACAAGGGTCCAACTCTTCTTGAGGCTCTTGACCAGATTAATGAGCCCAAGAGACCCTCTGACAAGCCCCTCCGTCTCCCACTTCAGGATGTGTACAAGATTGGAGGTATTGGAACTGTCCCAGTGGGTCGTGTTGAAACCGGTATGCTCAAGCCTGGTATGGTTGTTACATTCGGTCCCTCTGGATTGACCACTGAAGTTAAGTCTGTTGAGATGCACCACGAGGCTCTTCAGGAGGCTCTTCCTGGTGACAATGTTGGGTTCAATGTGAAGAACGTTGCTGTCAAGGATCTCAAGCGTGGTTTTGTTGCCTCAAACTCAAAGGATGATCCTGCCAAGGAGGCAGCCAACTTCACCTCCCAAGTCATCATCATGAACCACCCAGGGCAGATTGGAAATGGTTATGCCCCTGTTCTTGATTGCCACACCTCCCACATTGCTGTCAAGTTTGCTGAGCTCTTGACCAAGATTGACAGGCGTTCTGGTAAGGAGCTTGAGAAGGAGCCCAAGTTCTTGAAGAATGGTGATTCTGGTATGGTTAAGATGGTTCCCACCAAGCCTATGGTTGTGGAAACCTTCTCTGAGTACCCCCCACTGGGGCGATTTGCTGTGAGGGACATGAGACAGACTGTTGCTGTTGGTGTCATCAAGAATGTGGAGAAGAAGGACCCAACTGGAGCCAAGGTGACCAAGTCTGCTGCCAAGAAGGGTGGCAAGTGAACCGTGCAGGTTTTGGCTGATTCAGCTAAAGTCTATCATGGTTCCTACAATAAAGAGTTGGTTCTTGTTAGTGGGTCCATCATTGGGCATTTAATTACTTGTTTTGATGGCTATAGTTTTAAGTTATCACCGTCATGTCGAGGAAATTGTTCACAGAACTGGGTTCTTGATAGGCGGTGGCGAGGTTTTATTGTCTGTCTGAGTCCGTAGTGTGTCTTATTTGCTGTTGTCTTATGAGTTGAAAACATTAAAAGGTGTCTTTTTTCTGTGTTGCTATTTTGCACCATAACCAGCTCAGGAGTTTTAGGTCTGTTCCTGAGCTCCTTGAATGTTTATCAAACATTTTATATCATCTAAACTTGTGTGTTTTCCTGTTATGATTTTGCCATCTTTTTTTTACCTTATTAAATTGATGTAGTGCAGTACTTAGCTCTCTTGTATCCTTTATCTGCAAATTGAGCAAATTGATTTTAAAAGGTCTTGCTGCTCAAATCATCAGGGCCAGTCAACAGTTTTTTTTATCTGTTCATAAGTTCATCCATAAACTGGTCCGGAGATGTACCCCTTCGAGCTTTCTCTACTCGCTGAGTGAAAGCTGCTGATTGACAAGTCCATCTATCAAGAGTTTAGTGAAGGCCATTAGATATGCATTAATACCACTTCGTAGCTATGTGGCCATTAGATATCCATTGATACCACTTCGTAGCTATGTGGTATCATTTGCACACAAGATGGGGTTGGTTCTGTCCGAGCATGCAGTTGGCATATGCTGTTGAAATATTTAACATAACATGTCAATCTCAATGGCCCGACATGGTACCTGAATGGCATGCAGATCTTTCCTCTGTTCAAGTTGTTACCATTGCTAGTTATATGTCTCGCATTCCTAACCAAGCAGTTAACCACAAAGAATCCTACTCCAAATTTAGCTTCATTGGCAAAATTTATGTCATTAAAGTATTACAATCTCAAGCAAATATAAAATTTTTATTACTCTGAAGGAAACCATGTGGATCAAAAACTACCAAGCAGCAATAAACTGAAATTCTAATGAAAAACATCAAACTTTTTGTGTTTCTGTAATCAACGGGCTTCTCCGAAAAGGGTTGAATCTGTTCAGGGTTTTATCATAATCCAAAATTACAGCTCATCTTGACGATTGAAACTTTTGCGAGCTCCCAACTGCTCCAATCATAAGTTCTTAAGAGCAGAATCATGAGTTGCCTTCTGGGGTGTCAGTCTTGCCAACAATGCCTTGTTATGACAGTGCTCTTCATCAACAAAGTAGAAATTCCCATTGGCCTTAAATGTCACAAAGGGCCTGTTAGTCTCTGGTGGACGGATATCAGCAAACTTTATAGTTCGCGGAATATACGTTGCCAACCATGACATCATCTCCACCTCAAAGCTGTCTGAACCAGGCTGCCACCTGATCTTGTGGATGTAAGGGCTTACAAACCAGTGAAGTACAGCAGTTGTTGTAGCACTGAAGAATATCACAGAGGATGCCACTGCACCTTTCAGAATAACATTCATATCTGGAGAAGTCATGAACGTTATTACAGGGCCCAATGATACCGAGAGGCAGCATGTTGAAAGAGAAAGCAGCTTTACTTTCTTGATGGTAGATGAAATTGGACCATTGTAAACAACCCCTCTGTCCTTCTCATCTTCCTCCTCTTCCCTGCCTTTACGAGGACCAATGCTGATTTTGTTGTCATTTTCAGTTGTTGTAGCTTGAGAACTCCACCTTTTCTGGACAGTGAAAATGCTCGTTGCAGAGTCGATGTTGGGCTTGGCATATTGGGTGTAGGACCATGTTGCCAACCTACAAGGATAACCTAGAGCAGTGGAAAGATCATTTACAGCAAAGTCAGATGCAATCCATTTTACTTACTTTGTGTTTTCTGTTTTGTAATATAAGCAATATACCCAACAACATCTATACACAGATGATCAAGAGGAGAATAAGATATTGTAGGCTTCTAATATAATTACAGGCAGACAAAACATCTGTAACATATGATGCTAACAAGATGCATTAATAAAACATAGTTTCAAGAATTAAGTCTTAACATGGCATTCCTGGCCACAATATATTACAAATCGCATGTCCAGTAAACCATGCAAACTTTTGCATTTTCCTATTCAAGTGCGATCCAGATTAACTTTTCTTGCAATGAAACTACATGTCCCGTTACAATTATTAACCTAATCCATAGTAGATTTCCCAAGCCATACAATGTAAGTAGTTAGAGTCCTATATGCTTTGAAGTTTGCTCTGTTACAACCAATTGTTGAACAATGAACAAAGGAAATTAAAGAATTTGAGAAACATCACATCCCCAATCTTTTTCTAATCCATAAAAGATTGGGGATTAGATAAAAAAACAGTAAAGTGATATGGTAAGAAACGTGCTACTAAAGTAATGTCTCACATCATTATTCAGCTGTCTATGAGTGACAAATGATTCACAGAAGCAAATTCTGAATGTGGTCCTGGTAGATCAAATGCCAAATATGCAAGCAGCCACTAATAAAAGACAGGGAACTTTCAGGCAGGAATTCAACACAGATGCAGCTTTCCTCATTTTTCGAGCACTCTATCATACAATAACTCAAAGCAATCCTCCCTTCCCGCCCCACCTTAAGCCATGGAACTTTAAAGCACTCACAAGTACACTAGATGCTTTTCACTTGCTTTTACATACCATAGCCATAAAACAACAAGCACACTAGATACTTTTCACTTGCTTTGAACTATCTTGGCCTCATCGCATGTTCAAATATCTTATAGACATTGAAAAGCAATTCACAACTTCAATCACATCCTATAACTAAAAACCCATTAAAATTTTGTGCATCATCAACACTAAAATTGCCAAAAGCCCATAAAAAAAAGTACATCTTTAGACAAAAATGGGACACCCCAACAACATAAAAATCCAATCTTTTTTCCTTAAATGTATCTGCTTTTGTTACTATTTAATTGTTATAAATTATGATTAAAGCCCCCAATTCCCACATCAAAGGAAAAGCCCCCAGAAAACTATCAGAACAAATCCTATAGAGGATTAACAACATGGGTTGTTAGAATCAAATGTCTAAATTAGATATATGAAAAGTGGTATGAAAACCTGAATGGATGTTTCTTGAAATGAGTTGCTTGGATTGGGATCTGAGCAAGTGGAAGAGAGCAGCTCTCGCCATCTTTTGCCTTCGATTTAGATTTCAGAGACCGAAACACTAAAGAGGAGTTTTTGTCATTTCGAAGGGTTTTTGGTTATTACTTTTAAATTTAAGATTTAAAATCTTTAAAATTTGTTAAAAACCTACCATCGGCAGGGGCATTTGGTCTAGTGGTATGATTCTCGCTTAGGGTGCGAGAGGTCCCGAGTTCAATTCTCGGAATGCCCCTTCTTTGCTGTTTCTTTTCCTTTTTCTCTCCGTTTTGGATCAATCCTCTTTTTCTCTCCGTTTTGGATCAATCCTATTTATCCTTCTAGAGAAACTTGGTTTTAGATTTTTTTTTTCTAATTTCTTTTGAAGCTTCTTATCCTTCTAGAGAAACTCGGTTTTAGATTTTTTTTTTTTTAATTTCTTTTGAAGCTTCTTTCATTCCTATTTGTCGTAGTCAATTCTTTCACCTCTTCCCCCAACCCACTAGACTTGGTTTCTTTGCTCTTCTTCCTCACTTCTTTAACCTTTTCTCTCCCTCTAGAAGCCCTCCTTTCAAAGCAACCATCCCCAAATATTTTTATTCTTTCAAAGCAACTACCCCATAATATTTTTATTATTATTCTTAATTTTTAACTACCCATCCCTCTAGAAAGCCCCACCAAATATCCTACAACTATATAATGGAAAATTTGCTTATCAAACTATACATAACCCATCATTCACTTCTCTTCCCATGTTTCTTTCTCATTTCTTCTCTTGGAAATTTGTTTCTCACTCCAAAAATAACCCAAAAAGCATGGATCAAAAAGATACTTACAACACCAACCAAGAAGAACTTGAAGAAACTCTCTCCCTTTGTGACCTTCCACTTGAAAACCAAGTCCTTGATCCATTTGATAACCACCCACCGACCTCTCCTTCTCATGAACTCTTTGAGTTTCCCTTCACTCTAAACACTTTCTCAAACAATAAAGACGACATCGTTTTCTGTGGCAAACTCATCAAAGAACAAGACTTTGATGATCTTGATGATCAAAGTAGGTATCTTTTCCCTTTATCTTCGGCCAGACTCTTGAACAGCGACAAGAAAGATTTGGGTTCTCTTTGTTTAGCGAAGTCAAAGCCGAATTCAGCTTTATCGACTAAATTTTTCAAGTCTCAAAGCTGTTCTTCTTCTTCTTCAAGAAAACACAAGGTTTTAATAGGGTTAGCAAAGATACCACCAAAGATGGAGCTAAGCGACATAAAGAAAAGACAAAGCAGAAGAAACCCATCACCCATGTTTCCTCCAGTGGCTGCCGGTGATCTGGAGGTAGTGGCCGCTGGTGACGGTTGCGGTGGTCGCCGGAGAGGACATCACTGGGGTCTGTTGAGGCCTTCGAGGTGTAGAACTAATCTTGCTACTGCATTGGCCAAGGCGTCCTTGGGATGTATTCCACACGTGTGAATGTAGTTGGTCCTCGCACGTGTGAATGGATTTTGGGCATCAAAGTTTAAAGTCTAAACCAAAGTCTAAAATTGTTTGCGATTCTTTCTATTGATATCGTGTGTAAAATTATATTTATTTATTTTACTAATATTTTTCCCATTTATCTTACTTTTCATTAAACCAAGTCTTTGCATTTGACACATTTTATATTATAATTTGATTTTTATTCAATTGTTTATATTTTTTATTAAAAAATATAATAAAAAAATAATACTAATAAATATAGATGACAAATGACAATCACAGTCTGTAACTAAGTATGAATCTCGATCTATTGTGTTTAGTGCTACGAATTACGGTTCTATAGTTTATTTGGTTTTCAGCATCGATCTGCCAGCTTAGGGACCTAAAAATAGTAACTTGTACCTTAAATTCTTCATTAATTTAACTTGATAAGCTTTCAAATAAAACATAAAAAGAAAGAAAAATACGGACCTCTTGGAATTTTTATTCGAGTTTGAATTACATACCTTTTTCTTATTTAATTTTTAATTCACTCTATTTACCTATATATTGATATAGGGAAATTTAAATTAGATTGTGTGACTAAAAAGGACATAGATTTAGAAAAAGAAAATCTTGATTTAATCAAATATAAAGTTAACTATGCGAAAAATTAATGCAAATCTTTGAGTTTGAATTTACATTTTTTTCTTATTTAATTTTATTTAGTCCATATAAAGATTTAGTCAATATTTATGTTAGAAAAATTAATTGTGTAAATTCAATTATATTTATTGTGAGAGGTTCTTTAATCCATTAAATTCATTAGCTTCAATGGGTCTTTATTGTTACTACCCAAAATGCAAGCAAACTTTTTTTGCAAAGTAAATCGAAAATTTTCACAATTTCTTTTTTATAATATAAGATAAAATAAGATAAAAATTATGTTAAATTTGTTTGAAATATTTTAAAATAATAAAAATTAACTAAAATTAAATCTATTAAAGTACTTATAAATTAAGGCTCATTTCGTCTTTTACTAACTCATTTTTTAGTAATGTAGAATTCATGATGTTCTCTAATATAACATCTTACTTTAGTTTAGATCTATCTCGACTTTGATATTTATTACGAGGGGTTTTATGTCATTAAAAAATTTAATAAAATCTGATTTCACAATTTTAATCTAAAAATATGTCTATTAAGTACAAAATAATTATATTTATAAATTCAAGAACGTTTTACTTAAATGAAAAAGTTAATTTGTTTTTTTTTTTTCAATTAATGACAATGACTTTAATTATACAAAAAAACAAAACGAAGGAGAAATCAAAAAAAGAAGATAATGGAAGTATGTATTATCGAAACACGACATCGTTCCCTGCCGTGCAGACAAAACATAGAGCCAGCGGAGCACGCTCTCGAACAGTGAAACTTTGCGACAGGCCGAACTCCCGTCAGTTTTTTTCTTCTTCCAGTTTTTGAAGCGATTTTTGTTTTCTCGCTTGAACTCTCCCTTTCTCGTCACTGGTCTCTCTCTCTCTCTCTCTCTCTATATATATATATATATATATATATATGCGCATTTTTACGCATAGGGATACGTATGTACGTATTTGAATGCATGTTTCTACGTGTTCTTTGTTTCATGTGTTCAAAATTTTATTTTTTGGATTTGTTTGTTTTTTTTTTGGTTGATTTAATGAAATGGGGTTTGCTTAAAACCTCAGTTTTTCAAGTTTTAGTTGAATCCCACCCAAATGAAATAAAGTTAAATTTGCCCCTTTTGTGTGTGTGTGTGTGTGTTCTTTCTTGACTCGTTTTGTCCTTCGGTTTGTTATTTGTTGGTGGGAAATAAAATTAATCATTTTTGGGGCCTTTAAAGAAGAAACATAAGAAAATGAGCTTAACTGGTTGAGTTGACTAGGTGCGTATGCATTGGGCTTTGTTGAATTTTGGGTTCTTGTTTTTCTTCATTTTGGGAATGATGGAGATTTGGAATTTTTAAATTTTAGTTAGCAAAATTAAGGGGAAATTTTTGCATCTAAGGGCTATCGGAATTCTAAACTAGTGTGTTCTATCAGAATTCTGAGAAGTTTGAATTTTATTCCTTGAACAGTTTTCATTGACTCATTTTCTGTATATTTCGCCAATTCTTCCTGCTTTCTTTTGGAATTGCTGTTACGCATGTTACCTTCACAAATGCATATGTTCTTACTGGTATGTTTGTTATCTTAACAGTTATATGTCATTCACTGTTATTCTTTTTCACCTCCATTTCAAGATCAGATGGAACCGGTGATGGCATCAATTCCTGATATTGGAAATGCTGGGATGGGAATTTCCAAAGATAATAGTGCAGAAGTGGAGCAATTCAGATGTTGTGTTGATGAAATCTTTCAAAAGGTTGATGAGGTAAGAGAAGTGATAAATTAGAAATTTGTATCGATTCTTGCCTCTAGAGTTGATTTCATAATTTTCTGTTAAAACAAGACTAGTTAAAAAGATTGTATTATTGTATTGTCATTGTAACCTGTTAGGTATAAGTATAACCTTCAAAATAGAAAGTATTCAATGAACAGGCCATGGGATATAATCTTTTGTAGCATATAATTCTGTCCTATATTAGCATCAATTGACCATTTCCAATAATGTTGTTACTACAATGTTGATCATAGTGCTTTATTTTCTTTACCCTTCAAAGGAAAAGGGATGGTGCTTCAGTATTCTTTGGATCTGTTTCAGGATTCCAGTTTCCAGATTTTTGCGTATTACGTGATTTTAAAATTTTTTTTTTTTACCTTGTAGCTTGAGCAAAAAGTGAATGAAGTGGAACAATTCTACTTGAATACAAATAAAAAACAACAGAGTAGTTCTAGGGGTAGCTCGTTTGGAAAGGAACAAGATAAGGAAAGGCATGTTCCAAGCATTAAAAAGCAGCAGCAAGATGCATCACGACGAGAAGCAGCTGCTGCAAAGAGAATGCAAGAGCTCATGCGTCAGTTCGGCACAATATTGCGTCAGGTAATCCCTTATTCTCTGCTAGTGAATATTAGATTTCAGCTACCTTATGCTGTAACTGGTATCTTAATCAGAATGCTCGCAGCCTTATGTCTTCTGCCTAGTACATACTTGTTTGGTTGCTGGACTGCTTTAAGTCTTGGATGTCTTCAGTAGTATAGAATGTTGGTCTAGCATGCAGTAGAAATTATAGTGGTCATTTGAAGTCAATTTCAAGCATTTATGATTAATTTAAAATTTTAATTTAAGATTCTTGAACAGCCTGTTCTCGTCTTTCACATCTAGGTCAAGTAAACCAACCAAGTAAGCACTCATACATGGGTGACATGATTTATTTTTTGCCTATGTCACAATGATAATCCTGGCACAGGCTGAGCGGCGAGAAAATCGGCCAAGTTTGTTTATGTACTTACTATTGCTGTTGTTCTGAGTTATATCATGCAACACAGGGGGAATTGTTTCTTCTGTAATATATGTTCAAGACTGCTGATCATACTTCTATTAGGAGCATAAGAATTGCTCTTCGCTCATTCTACCCCCAAAAGATTATAAAAGGAGCTAAGTGTTATATGTGGAAATATGCTTGTTGACTGTTTTATGTGATATAATCTCATAATTTGGGTGCTTATAGGATAAAAAGAGCAATATTATAGATTCCTGCTGATAAGTTGCAAGAAATTTTGGTGATGTGCGTTTTCCCTCTTGCAGATCACACAGCACAAGTGGGCGTGGCCATTTATGCAACCAGTAGATGTCAAAGGTCTTGGTTTACATGACTATTATGAGGTAATGTGTATTGCAATTTTTTTCTTGTTTCCTTTCAGTTTTCCGGTATGTAAACTGTCCATTTTCTTGTTATTATCCTGTTTGAGTTGAGGAGTCTGGTGGGCATAATCTAGGAATTCAAATGCTAGTTGACAAATTTTTTTAATAACACTGTGATAACTTAGCCTTTATTAAAGCCATATGCAGTATGCGCACCAGTATGTTCATGACCATATCATCTTCTTTTTGAATAATCTTGTTGATGATGTGGCCCTTTGTATCATCAATATTATGAGCTTTAAGGCATCAATAAGTCATGGAATATAAGAATATTTTTTACTTATGGACTTTATCTCAACTTAGGTGATAAAGATGCATTACGCACATTATCATATTTGGCAGTACTAAATTTATATATTGGGATGCTTTCCTAAGTGTGTAAGGTTGCATTACCATGTGCAGACTTTAATGTTGTATAGGCGTGACAAACTGTAGTATCTAACTGGAAATATTGCTGCATATACTATATGTTTTTTCCTGAATCTTTCTATATGGTTTTGGAAGTGGTTTATTGATTAATTAGTTTTATTTTTCCTGTGTTAGGTTATTGAAAAGCCAATGGACTTCAGTACAATAAAAAACCAAATGGAGGCTAAGGATGGAACTGGATATAAGAATGTTCGAGAAATATGTGCTGATGTAAGATTAGTTTTCAATAACGCAATGAAATACAATGATGAAGGAAGTGATGTTCATTTAATGGCCAAAACTTTGTTGGAAAAATTTGAGGAGAAGTGGAATCAACTTCTTCCTAAAGTTACTGAAGAGGTAAAGCTCATGCCAGGCTATCCCAATGTGACTAGTTCTGCTTTAGATTTCATGGCTTGTATTCCATAATTTTACTGGGATCAGTAGCATTGCTTTTTGCAAAAAATAAATATTAAATTATTTCCATTTTTTAGTTCCTGATTTTTTAAATAAAAAAACCTTATATTTGGTGCTTAATGCTTATAGGAGAAAAGACGAGAAGAGGAGGAAGCAGAAGCACAGATAGATATGCAGCTTGTGCGAGAGGCTGCTCATGCCAAACTGGTCCGGGAGATATGTAATGAGGTATCTTAAAATTTTGCAATGTGCTTTGTAAAGATATTATAAAACGCAAATAGCTATGTAGACCTATGCTGTCAAATATCTTCCAGACTGTTGGAATTGGTTTTCCGATGGTCACAGTGTAGTTCAATCAGCACAATGTTTACAAAGTACAATGTTGAACTCTCTGCAGCTTTACGAGGTTGATACACATCTGGAACAGCTCAGAGAAACAGTTGTTCAAAAGTGCAGGTTGGTTCTACAACTTTGTGTATGGCAGAGTGGATATTGTAAACTTAGAGTTGGATTTGCTATCTGTCTACTGTTATGTGTATTTATTTTTGTTGAGTCTAACAAAACTTATATACTATAACTTAGTTAACTTCTCTTTTATTATCTTTGTTTGTGTCTGTGTCATTTTCTGTGTATGTGCAAATATGCTGGGTGCATGTGTTAGTCAGTCAATTTTTTTTTAAACAACTGAGAATGATAATTTTTCTGATGAGTATAATAGATTGGTCTGTATGTTTTTGATCATAGCCTGTTGGATGGTTAAACTTGTTGTTTATTGTATAAGGTTGCTTGAGATTTTTCCATCTTACATACTAAATATATGATATCAAAAGATCTTTGTTTGTTCAGTCATGCCCACTTTACTCGGATTGCACCCCGAACTGCCCTAATGAAATTAATCGAGGTTGGATTTGTCATGAATATAGTCTCCTTTTTCAATTTTTGTTAATCTTTTGTTTCTATTTTTGTGTTGGGTGTTATGGACGACTGTTATAACTATCCTTAACTAGTATAGTCCATGAAAATATACTGTCTTAGAGCAAACTTTGAACTCAGAAAACAGCATTTTTATTTTGTTAAATTTTATACAAGCTTAGGATTGTCATTATTAGTTTGGTAATTTAAAAAAAAAAAAAGAAATATAAAAAGGAACAGAGGTTGAGGGGTGAGTTCATTTCTTTTTGTGATAAACCTTGTGTACAGATGTTGGTGAGCGTGTTAAATCTGGTCAAGTTTTCAATTTGAATGGTATTTTTGAATGCCTTTTTAGGAAAATGTCAACTGAAGAGAAAAGAAATCTTGGGACAGCCATTGCCAGATTGTCTACTGAGGATCTTGGTAAGGCATTGGAGATTATTGCTCAAAATAATCCAGGGTTTCAAGCAATGGCTGAAGAGGTGGAGATTGACATTGATGCTCAGGTTATAAAATCTAAATAATTGTGGTGTTTTTGTAATTATCTTTTTCCATTGTCTGGAACCCTTATTCAATCTGCTTAATCAAGGTTCAATACCGAATTATTTGATTCTATTATGCAGAGTGAATCTACCCTATGGAGGTTAAAATTTTTTGTCAAGGATGCTTTGGAAGGTCAGGGAAAGAGTGCAGCAAGTGCAGGTGGCAATAATAACAACAACAAACGGAAAAAAGAGATTTGTGATGCTATTGCCAAAACTGCCAAGAAAAAGAGTAAAAAGCCTTCCTCTTGATCGTATCACATGATGATAAGTGTAGCATAAGAATTGTCTTTTGTTGCATTCCATTTATAACAATAACCAGGGAAGCACTTCTAAAAATTAGGCAGTGAAACTATCTTGGTTTTGGCTCAATAAAGGACATAACCAAGGGACATGATCATTTTCTGGCATGACTGCTTCTGACAAATATGATCGACGCACAGATGTTTTAGGTGTTCTGATGCCCTGTAAATCGCCCTGTTGCTGTCTCAATGCTAATCATTGTATTACAATTTACATATCATGGTGTATAATGAACAATTAAATTCTTTATTTTATAGTCTCTTTTCTCATATCCTCTGCCGTGAGCTAACTTTCTATGGACAATGTTTTACTGAAGCATTATTCTTTACCAGTTTTTCACCCCTTTTTGCTGAAAGGGATTTTGAATTTTTAGTTGTGCTGTAGTATGCAATGGTTATAGGCAAACTTGGTTTATTTCGGAGGATTATCATTGTTGTATTAAGCTCTGATGGATGGAACTCTGTCGTCAAAACTAACATCTGATGAGATGATTGCTTCTGAACGTTTAGTTCAATAATTACATATTCTTTTGCTAAAAGGCTGAAATAGAATTGGTTGCTTCAGCAGATGTTGAAAAGGGAGAAATATATGACATGGAGGCAGTCTGTAACTCTCCCATTGTCTTCATAGAAACCATATGATGGGTATTGCTCCATTCCCTCCCTCTTGAGTAGTTGGTTAAACATAAAAGAGCACTCACTATTTGCCCCAATGATAGTAGCCACATCCATGAATCTCATTATTATTTATTTATCAGTAAACTCTTTGTTCTGTATACAATATTAAGACAGGGTTTTGTCATAACAATAAATATCAATTAATTCATAACAACTACAAAACTTAAAAAGAAGGATTAAAAGTGTGATTTCTTGTAAAATTTCTCATTCTTCACCACCAAAAGAAAAAGATCACCACAGCATATTTGCAAGCCTTTCCATTGGATTTGGAGAGAAGAGGAAGCTCTTTCATGCTTTGCCAATGAATTCCACATCAAATAAGAGAACTGAATCTGGAGGAATAATACATGAACCTGCAAACATGCAAAGCTAAACTATAAGAGATACGTTAACCCCATTTCCCCTGCTTCTCCTCTGTTTTTTTGCCAGATAAATGAATAATTCAACAAAAAACAGGTATGGAAGGCTGCTTTTAGTTGCTTACCTCCTTTACAACCAGCTCCTCTAGTACCGTATCCGAGTTCTGGAGGAAGCCTTAATGTTCGTTTTCCCCCTAAATTATGTAGCAGGAAACAAAGATTTGATGAACATATTTCCATCTTAATAGTTGCTAGTAGTAGTCTAATTAGTACAGTGAATTAAGATTAAGATTTATCGAACCAGCAAGCATGGGAGGAACTCCATCACCACCTAATATACCTTGGTCCCAGCCTTTGATGACCTGTGGTAATACATGAAGATCAATTTGCAAAACCCTTTTTCTTCTGTGCTGATTCATAAGAAATTGATTAAACATTCCAGCTAGCAGTTGTTGCATTCATTCTATGTTGCTCTAAATTTTCCTTGAAACGCTTGTGTCTTATACATATCCAACATGCCAGCATCCTAGAGGAAAATCATAAATTCTACATCTGCTATGTACTAAAGTACAACAAGGTATTTTAGTACTAATACCATCTTCAACTTGCACCTTCGGATAATATTTTATAAGTTGGTGTGAACCGTGACACGGCGTACATGAATATAGATGTGGAAATCTGATTTTCCTAATATATGAAACATATTCATACCTGACACTCGCTTATAGTTCGAGAAACATAGATTGCATCTTAAAGCCAGTTCTAAGGAACTAAGAATTATCAGAAAAACAAAGAAAACAAAGTACCTCACCAACACCGACGCGGAATGTAAGAGGCTTTCTACGATTGTAGCTGCTATCAAAGACCTTCCCATTCTCCAATCTCCCAACATAATGTGCCTGTTTTCATTTTGGTAGATTTAATTGGGTACGACTATACTAGAAACCAGGAACACAACTTTGCTGGCCTTAAATGGTAAACCATTTCTCTCTAATGGATTCATTACCTTTATCAGCTGTCCTTTAACAGCCTCAGGGCCCTTCCCTACAACTTTATCACAGAAACCCAAGCCAGACGGGCTTAGAGTTAGTTCACAGGGAGCTTCTTCTGCAACTGCACTGGGCTGTGGCAGCTGCAACTGCCCAGCTTCAAGCAGGCCAAAACAAAGACCAAAACCAACTGCTTCCCTTCTCTGGAAAACCCTGCGATTCTCATTTAGCTGCTCAATGGGAGAGATGTTTTGCTTGTTGCTTGACCATTTAATACTGGTAACTGCTTTATCCACATTCTTTGCTAGGAGTTTGGAATGGGGTTTGCTGAGGTTTCTGGGAGAGTAAGTCCCAACTGCAAATGGCAGTGAGCTCATTTTCCACTTGACACCAGAGATTTTTCGAAAAGAGATGGAAGTAGGGGGAAGGGATAAGCTCTTAAGCTTCCACGTTCAAGAAATTAAAGGGCGGAAATTAGAAATACTAGAGTTATGACACGTGCGTTGCACACGGGTCAAGAATCCATCTGTCAAAAGATGAGAAGTCTACAAACCTACTATACAACTTCTCTAACTCTCAACTGAGTTTTAAAAATCCTTTTTTAAGTCTCGATAAAGATACCCTATTAACTGACATATAATAAATGGATTTTCTTTTAAATAAGTTATAGATTCATATTTTTTATTTATCTTATTTTTCTAAAATTGATAATTATAATATTTTAGGAAAATAAAATAAAGAATTTATTTTTTAATCATTATCTACAATCTTATCTATATATGTTTATTTTATAAATATAAATGCAATGTTTAAATAATTATATATAGAACAATATAGATTTTAAAATCATTCACAACATTTGTATATCAGCATTTAACATAAAATAAACATATTTTCTTTTTATTCATATTAATCAAATTATTGTTGATATATTCTCTCAATTTATTCATTATCTTGTAACCAATGAAATTACCATTTACCCAATTGCATATCATTTTTATTTTTTTATAAAATCATTATCCTCTAAAAATAATCAAAACATTTTTCACATATTTTACCAGTCACCTATATATATTTTTTGCTTTTTTTATCCCATATTTTCACTCTGTTTACTACAACAATAATTTAATTATTTGTTATAATCAAGTTTTTAAATAAAATAAAATAAAGAAAAAGTCAAATAAATACAACAAATCAAATAATAAAAAATCATCAAAATATATTTTTGACCTAATATTATAATTACCTATGATCTTTTCCCTTGCTTTTCCCCTTTTCTTTCTCTCTGTGTCCAAATGGCCTATCAACACAAAACCAACCCAGCATTGTGAGGTCGAAATAGATAGTTCCAACCTATAGCATATTAAACCTACCAAACAGAAAGGTCGAAAAGAAATTAAAAAAGCTCAACCTAAATTTCATCACTCAGACTAACCCTAAGATCTACAATAATCAACTATTAAGCTTTAAATTATTATTACTTAAAAACATGATTATCCTCTTAACTAACATGTGGCTAAATGAGGAAGCCTTTTTTAAGTATGTAATAGAAGTGTAGTGGAGAAAATGATATTCCATTTTGATGCAATGGGAATAAAATATTTACTAGTTGGGAAGTGATAACTAAATTTGTTGCCCAAATGCATCTCAAATCCGAATATAAAGTATCTAGATCAGATAGTCGCGATTATCCATTACTATCTTTAGTGACAACTTGGATAATTATTATTAAGGAAATAGAAATTATGATTTTGATACTTAAATATTTCACTCATTTGATTTTTCTTTTGTGATTTTATATCGAGGAGAGATAGAGTAATGAAAGGAGAGGTTGCTCATAGGAATCGCACCGTCAATGGTCATCAAACGAAGGTTGGATCAATCAAGTAAGATAGAATTTTATAAAAATATAAATTAGATTAATCAATCAAATCATTTTACATAAAATATAAGTCGAAAGATCATTCAACATATGTTTTATATTATAAGATTGATTATGAGTTTATATTTAATAAATTGTCACTGAATAAATTTTATATGGAATTAGTGAATCAAAGGTTATCATCTTATTATTAAATAAATTTAATAATTGTGAATCTTAAAAAAAATATTTAAATTTTAAAAATATTTATCCAAAAAAACTTTTGAAGTTTAAAATGGCATAATTTGAACTTAAATTTTGAAGTTCAGAAATTAAATTAGATTAACCAGCAAGTCGAATTATATAAAATCTACGTTGAAATATCATACAATTTAAAATTTACTTGACAAGATTGAAATTGGATTTATATTCAATGTACTACCATTATATAGATTTTATATAGTATCATAATCAAATGTTGTCATCTTTTTAAACAAATTAATTTAATAATTGAGAATCTTTAAAAAAAATTATAATTTTAAAAATATTTCACTCAAAAAAATTTTAAATTTTAATTTTTTACAAATATTATATAATTAAATAATAATATATAAATATTATAAACTGATAATTCATCAAATACATCTCTTTATAGCACTCGATTATTTATTTATCTATTTAAAGAATAAGATTCGAAAAGACTCCTATATAAATAATTATCTCTTTATTCACAAATTCCAAATATTTCCCATCCACAAGCCTTTTTGCCTAACTCTTCCATTCAAAAATGCATGTCCATGGGCTAGGCCCCACCCAAGGTTGGGCCTGTTATTTCAACTGACCTTTTGGTCATATTCGTAATTTTACTTTTATAAAGAGTGGAAAACAACTGCGTTTCCTTCATTGGTTGCACGTTCTTCCAAATGGACCCATCCCTCGATTCTTCCTTTCCTAAAATGACATTTTTCGTTCCCTTCAAAACAAAAAACCACACCGCCACGCCAATTCTTGCGACTGCTTCCTTGACAAGCCAGAAGAGCTCGACACGCGTCAGACGATTACTGGCCCATTAAGCATTACAGATCTCACCGTCCAATGAGAATATTCCATGCAACGGAATCTCCACACCACTGGAAACACCGCATCCGAACCCCCCGAACATGTACGGAAAATCCAAAACCAGATTTAATAAATCAAGTTCACGTCCATTTTTATTTTATCAATTAATTTAATTCTATAAATTAAAAATTTGCTCGTATATAAAGAAGGGAAAGTGGTCTCAGTGAGTCAAAGCTTCTGCGACAGTAACTGAAAAACTCCGAGGTCCAGAGTCCAGCGTGAGCCCTCTATTTTTCTTTTACTTTGATTTTTATTTTTCGTTTCAATTTACGATACTTCAATTTAATAATCAACTGATATATATTCTTTTATTTTCATGTTTGGCAGATTTAATTTTAATTTTTATTTTTATTTGTGAACGAGGAATGGATTTGCTGTCGACTTGCAGGGTAATTCATCTTGATTATTTGGTTGCTTTTAATTTTTATAATTTGATTATTATTAATTTATGTATATTAAATGACGAAAAAAGCTTTGGTTAGAGTGTTTTGATTTTTTAAGCAGATATAATTGTCATTGATTCTATATGAATTTACGTTTAATTTCAATTGTAACTTGGATGATTTCAACTATAATTGAAATTAGGGAACAGATGATCGTGTGCGGAATAAAATTAATTTTATTTATGTTTGATATGCAGTTGATCATTTTAATTGCAACTTCGTAAGGAATATGTGGTACAAGTTTTTTGTGGAACAAAAATAATTGCATTTTATTCGAGATTTTCCGCTATCATTTTGTGTTAGAATGAAAATTCTTGGTAATGTTATTGTGTTTACAAAACAGTCTTTCTTTTCATGTCTGTCATGGAGCTCTAAAGTGTGTTCTAGAGTTTTTGAAATCAATTGTTTGTCTCTTCATTTTTGATAATGCTTTTTTATGGGCAGTTTATTGTGTATGGATGTTTTATAAATTGTAAATGCACTGGCTTCCTGGTACATAGGTTCTAGATGTGAGAGTAAGAGCAGAAATTATTTATTGGAAAGCAACATAGTAAAGATTGGACAAATGCTTTTGGAAGAGAGTAGGGATGTGTAGATTGCCATAAAATTAGATGATATATTGAAATTATTAATTTCAAGTATTTATGGTTTATATAGGATAGTTTTATAAAGTTTAATAATTGAAATTGAACTTTTCATTCTGGTGTCATGCATCTATGTTTAGAGCCAGTTGGCTTACTTCCGAATTAAAGAGCTCAAGGATGTTCTTACCCAGCTTGGTATTTCAAAACAAGGGAAGAAGCAGGTAAGCTGCTAAATTCATGCTCAGTTGCATTCTTGGTTTCACAGTACAATTGACAATATCTGCATGCTTAGAATTTTATTGAATGAGAAAATTTATTTGCAAATAGGCCTAATGCAATACAGAACATTTGTGATGTCACAATATCTTCTGTTCCTCACTAATGTAATTGTTGCACATGATCAATCACCTCAAAGAATAGCTATTTATTACATCAAAGAATGGTAACCATTCTCAATATTTTGCTTGCCAAATAACTGAGCAATTTGGGTTTTCATTTATTTTGACACCCATTACTCACTTGTAATTTCTTAAATGGGTTATCGTTTTGTGCTATAGTTTTGCTCCTCTGTGGGTTAATTCTTTGTTTTTTTTTGCCCCTTAAAATTTGATTGCAATTCCCCTGCATGGAGATTTTTCACTAATTTAATTCCTTTTTGATACAAGAGTATATTATTAAATTATTATTATTTAGGAATTATAGGTATAATAGAATTCTTCTGGATTTTGGTTATTTTTCACCTTAGTGGGGTTCTGAACCTTGCCAAGATTGGTGATTCACCTTAGTGGGGTTTCTAACCTCGCCACGATTGGTGTCTTTCACAACGGCCCGGCGTCACTTTTCCTCATCATGTTTGTGTGATTTCTTGGTGGATTAGACCATCAGGTTTATGGTTTGTGTCACAAGACTTGGTTACTCAGTAGATATTAAATTTTGTAGCTACATTGTGTTTTGATGCCCCTTGAAGAGGGAGATTTCTCCTGATACATAAGATGATCTTATTGTTTACATCTATCTGTGTAGGATTTGATGGACAGAATATTAGGCTTGATTTCAGATGAAGAAGGTGAGTATTTTTGACTGGACTTTTATAGCTGTCTTGTTAAGGAATGGATGAATACTCTGATTTTTACTTCTGCATCGATTATACATCCTTCCATTTGTTGAGTTTTATATTATAAGTGGATTAGGACATTAAGCTTCTTTCTGACCTTCTACGAATCTATATAATTCAGAGGAAATCATTTGTAGTAAGTGTTGGATTTGTGATACACAGTGGACTTCAGATCATCTCACTTTCTGTGTTTTAGAATAACTTTTGTATGGAAACTGTTATTTAAGTGTTTTTATGAGCTCCGTTATCTCTCTCTCTCTTTGAAATTCTTGGATTGTAGTATTCCTGTTGATCTGCTCTCAAAGTTCTCTCTGTTATAGTACTGTTCAAGCAGTTTCATGATATTTTCTGACTCAGCTTAGGATAGCTCAATCAAACTTCTATTTAGGATTTCATCTTTTTTACTTTTAGAGTTGCTTTTTAATGTCAACATTACCTTCACTTTCAAAAAAAAAAAAAAAAAATTACCATCACTTAAAATGATATTGAATGTTGTTTCTGTCTTGTTTCGAGTTGCTGCCAAAACGTAAATGGCTACTTTGTTCAACCTGGTTTTCTTTCTTCTTGATGACAATTATATTGCTACCAATTAATTTTCAGTGGTTACAATAATTCTATTTATATGGAGTTTACTGCCTAGAACTAGCTACTTTTTGTGTTAGAAAGAATAATGGTTTGTGATTAGAAACACAGTAAAAGCATGCAGTGGGAGTAGAATTTGAAATGCATACATTGGTTCATGTACTTAATCAGAGCAGTTGGTTATGTCTGTAACGCTTTATTGAGTTATTATTCTTTCCAGCCTACACTTGACTTTTGGCGTGTCAGATTGCTTCCCTAACCTGGCCTTATTAAACATTTATCAGACTGAGTCTTGTCTGCGTGCTTAAGCATGAATGTGCGTACTTTAGTTCTTGTTTGACTACATTGGTACTATATTTTATCATGTCAGTGATTAGCTTGTCATATTTAAGCATCTCAGTGTTATATGCATATCTTTTGTTGGAAATGCTTGTTTATGTGCTTTTTTAAAGGTGATGCATGTGCTGGTATATGTCTTGATTTTAGGCCTCTCACTAACTGAATATTGCAACATTTTTTCGTTTTTATGAAGGATAAATATTAGCACTCTGGTTCTGACTTAATTATAGCTCAGACTTTGTTTTTATGCATTTATGCAATGCATCCTTGATCTAATAAAATTTTGATCAAATATATCATGTGTGCTTTTAACATTATATGCAGTTTCTAGCACACATGGGTCAGCAAAGAAAAAAATTATTGGGAAGGAAGGAGTAGCAAAATTAATTGATGATGCTTACAGGTGCTACTTTCTTTAAATATCATTGTCTATGTAAAATTTGATAGATGTTCTGGACATGTAACTTCAGTTTAGCATGTACACATATGCATTAAATTTGGTATTGTTCATGCATTTAGTAATTTTGTTTTACTTTCTTTTTAAATTCATTATCCGTTACTTCTCTGTGCCACAGAATTGTAACATTCCCACCATTTTGTGGTCCTTTATCAGGCATTAAATAACCCATTGTATTCCAGAAAAATGCAGATAGCTGATGAGTCTGATTTAGCAACAAGGAGACAGACTTCTTCTTTAGATATTTGTAATGTGAAGCATAAAGTGGAAGCTGAAGATTTTTCATATTCGGCTGTGAAGATTTGCTGTCCTTGTGGAAGTTCATTGCATACTGACCCCATGATACAGGTAACAAAAATTGAATTTAGTTTTGATTTTCTATTTTATAAATCAGGTTGAGTAGCCATGGGTTTTGGCCAAATGGCATGTCCTCTGAGATTTAGGAGGTGATTAAGGTCCCAAGCTCAACTTCTCCCATGTTGCTTTGTTAAACAAGTTATTTTGAGGTTTTTCATGCATATTAGATAGTTTTCTCTATAATAATGGGTGATTTTATATAATTTGTTTTGATTTGTTGCATTGTTAGTCCCAATGTTTGGACACGTTTACTATTTTCCTTAATTATATAGTTCAAATTCATGAACAATAAGAAAGTGGTAGCCAGTGGGCAGTAAACTGGCTGGTTGTTGTCCCACTGTTGACAGTAATTTCTTGTTCTTACCGAATATTTTTATGTGGATGCTTAATGTGTATGGATATATGACCTTGAATGACTTTGAGGACTTCCTTGTGCTATATGATTGTTTTAAATATTTCAAATGCTTGAGTGTTCAGTTAGCCCTGAAATATTGCAGTTATATTATTGGCTGTAGTCCTAGGTTTGTCTTTATTATTGGATGACATCTGGACCTACTTGAGAGAAGAGAAAGGCAATGCTAAGATATGCAAGGCAAGAAAGTAGTGAAATATTAGGCATTCTGTTGATTGTCTTGCAAATGAGGATGTCATGGGTGTTCATTTGAGATTTAGGTGGTTCCTTTTTAAGTGAGGGTGAAGAAGGATTGTGCTCTTCCATATTTTATTTATTTATCTTTTCAGCTGAATGCTGGGGATGGAAATGCCCAAATCATTACAAGGTGGTGCATTTTTCTGGCAGATTGTCAACGATCCCTTTGACAGTTGTCATTGTCAGGTTTATGTTAAGCTTGCTGTGATAATCACTTTAATGGTTTGAATCAAATTCACATTATAATCCTGAAACACTATTTATAATGACTGGAGAATCATGTGGGAGTATCACTTTTATTAAGCAAACTTGGTTAGACTAGCTAACAAGCTTTAACAATTTCCAAAATCTGTGCAAACTAAGGTGTGGTCATACTTGAGGCATTGGTTGAGCATTTGAGCTCAATTTATATTGCACTAAGCTGAGCCTAAACAATCAAGCTCGCAGTCTGGTTCTGCTTAACTTCTTTGCATCCACAACATTCTTTCATTTTTTAACATTGAAATGCCCATTTCCTGATAAGTATAAGAAGCCATTATTCTCTTTGACTCTCTTGTAGGATAATCTACCTTTTAAGAAAATTTCCTATGCTAGTTAACTTTACACTAATTTCTTTGCGCATATGTAATATATGCCATTCTAAACAATCTTGGTGATTTAGTATGTTTTCCTGTCTTTCCTTTTTGTTCTTCATGACTTGCTTTTCTGTTTCAATGTTTTTATTACCCTGCATATGTAGTCCGTTACATCTTACAAAGATTTGTAATAGTTTTATGTCTTTGCATAGATCATGTGGTTCTTATTTCTACTAGCGAAGAAGCAAATATTTTTCTTATTTTTCTCCCTGTCTGTTTCGCTATTTGCAGTGCATTGACCCAGGATGTCGAGTTCAGCAGCATGTTAGCTGTGTTATTATTCCAGAGAAGCCTATGGAAGTCATTCCATCAGTTCCAGCTATATTTCATTGTGAAATGTGTCGCATCAGTCGTGCAGATCCGTATGTTGTCTTTATTTCCTGTGCCAAATTGAATCATATATTTATCCTATTAATGAAACTGTGATTGTCTAATAGTATGCTACTTAACTAGTATTTGTAGTAAGTTGTAGTTGACATGACCCTGGTGTTTTGACACCAAATCAAATCCAGATCTTAACAAGCATGGAGATGTTTGTGGTTGTGAGCTTGTACTATTGTGCAAGTTGATAGGTGGTTTTGAGTTTGAACCTTACCAACTGTTTCCATCTTCTCAAAATACTTGTAGATTATTGGATATTGGCATAATGTTTGGAAAAACCTTTGAACTATTTAAGAAAATTCAAATAAGTCCTTTTTCTTTTATTGTGTTCAATCAAGCCCTTGTATTTTTATTTTGAATCAAATAGGTCCTTATAACTAACGGTTGATTAATTGCCATTAGTTAAAATGCCACTTGTCACTTTATGCCTACATGGCACTGGCGTGGAGGGTGAAAAATGCCACACGGCCACGTCAATATGCCCCATCATCATTTATTATGACATGTCAGCATGTCACGTAAGCGTCACATAACATAAAATGACAATTGGCATTTTGATTAATAATAGTTAGTCAACCATTAGTCATAAGGGCTTATTTGGTCCACAATAAAAGTTATAAAGGTTTGATTCAATGCAATAAAAGAGTAAAGGTTTATTTGAATATTCCTGAATGATGCAAATGCTTTTTTAAGTATTATGCTTAGTATATTTTATTTACTACACTTATTCTGCATTTAAAGGGGAAAACTGGATGTGGGGACTGGGGATGAAAACACTATGATCATCAAAATTAGTGCTCATTTCTATCCTCTACTAAAGATAGCTAATAATGTTGGAATCTTATGGAGTTTAACTTGATATGGTTATAAAGCATGTGATACATATACATCTTTGAATATTTTACTGGGGCCTATTTTTTAATGAATTACTACTTAATTATTAAAATGTGATTTTACATTCTGTGCTGTTGAAGAAGTCAGACTAAGAAGAGTAGTATGAGATGCTGTTTTCTTTTGTTTTCTGGTAGTGAGCAATATGGGTCCAAATTCCATACAAATGCTGATGAACATGTTTATTTCTTTTAACTACTCAAGCAAATCAAAATAATTACTTAAACATGTTAGCAATAACCATCACAACTGACTTTCCTATGATCTTTAATTCATTGTGGTATGTTCTGGTTGCGTAGCTAAAACTTGGGAAACATGTATATATGTACTCTTGACTTTCTGCATCTTTTTGAGTGTGATTCATGCAATCTTTTTTGTTTTCTTGGAAATTCTTATGGTAGATATATGAATGTGTTTTGCGTTCTAAGATCATTCTCCTTTTAATTTAATATATTGTGAACATATTTCTTTTGTATCCACAGCTTTTGTGTCACTGTGGCGCATTTGATATCCCCTGTGAAGTTAATAGCTGCAAATATTCCATCTGATGGGTGAGTTCATATTCAGTTCTCTCTCTCCTGTAAGGAAATTTTGTTTTTATCTCCGTGAAATCTCTATATCCTACTCAAAGCCACTGACAATATTTTTGGAGTTACTCATGAAAAGCATTGGCTTTATACTCAAATCAACCATTTTTTTTAAGGAAATGAGATCTCATTTTCTAATCTTTTCTTTTTTGTCTTAGTATATTTGTCCATTTTTGTTTTCTGATGATATGTTGTTGAACTCATCTGCTTTAAGATTTGTTATACTTTACTTCATTTTCAATTCTTCAGGACAAATCCCCTACTGAACGTGGAAAAAACATTTCACCTGACAAAGGCAGATAGTGATTCATTACAGAACACTGAATATGATATTCAGGTTAATTCAACATCGAATAACATGTCATATGGCAGCTTAGGCTCATTATAACATGTCATCCTACTTTGAAGGTTACCAGTGCATTGATTATTCATACTTGTATGCTATTTTTTCTCAGGCTTGGTGTGTTCTTCTCAATGATAATGTTTCATTTAGGATGCAATGGCCACAATATGCTGATTTACATGTTAATGGTACACTATTCGGCTTCATTACTTTTTTTTTTCTCATATATCTACCTGCATCTTCATCTTTTTTTCCATTGTCTTTAGCACTTTGGCTTAGTTTCCTGGCTATATAGGGTTTTTCTTGGGGTGCCTCTTGGTTCAAACTTCAGAGAGGGCTTTGGGCTAATTTAGATATGTAACAGACCTTGTTAATGAAGTTACTCTATCATGATTTTTGGCTTCCTACATGTTGTTACAGGTTTTGCAGTAAGAACTCTTAACAGACCTGGTTCACAGTTGTTAGGTGCTAATGGTCGCGATGATGGTGCACTGGTGATTTCTCTCACCTTCTGCTACTTCTATAATTTATGTGTGCTAAAATCTTGATTCAAGGACACTTAAATATGCATCTTTTGTTGTGATATGTTTTTTATTTATTTATGTACATAATATGTTTACATTTTATTTTTGCTGTCATTTAATTAAAGATTTTTATTTGATTTAATGTTTTGTTTTGATCCCAGATCACATTATATGTTGTGGAGGGCATTAATAAAATTTCTTTATCGGCATGTGATGGTCGCTCTTTCTGTTTTGGAGTCAGACTTGTGAAGCGTCATACAATAGAACAGGTATCCTCTCACTCTTATGAATTTACTCGTGTTTAGCTACTGCAGTAATTTGTAATTTAGTAATAGCACAAATTACATCAAGCCCTTAACTTGGATATTGCCAATTAGTTCCTTTTGGAAAATAGTTAGTTTATTAGTTTCTATATCTTTTGCTATTTGTTTATTATGCCAGCATTGTTCTTCCAAATCTTTTATGGTACACCCGAAAACTATGGCTTCTTGGAGGTCCTCGAATTGTTGTAAAACAAAACTAGCAAAGGAAAGCTATTTGCTCTTTAGCATGCTTCTTGAAGTTATTATGATGTGTCATTGCCATCAATTTCTCTTAGTTACTTAGAGTTTGGTTTCATCTGCATCACAGCGGATGTTTTTTCTTTTATCTCATTGTCTGATTAAATGCCAAGGTTCTCGGTTTGATTCCTAAAGAAGCAGATGGTGAATCCTTCAAAGATGCACTTGCCCGTGTTTGTCGTTGCGTCGGTGGTGGGATGCGCACTGCAAATGAAGATAGTGATAGTGATTTAGAAGTCATTGCAGATACAATTACAGTTAACCTTCGCTGTCCTGTAAGTGATAGCTTATTTCTTAATGGATTTTAGTTCCGCCATGTTTGTTTTTTTTTTTTCCATTCTACTGGATTAGTGTTTAATTATGCATGAACACTGAAGCGCCTCATTGAGTAGTTAACTGAATGAACTGGGTATCCATATTGAATTATTGATTGAGCCACCATCATTATTCTGGAGACTTGAAACTGTTTAAGTGACTTGCATGTGCATAGAAAACATTTGGGTTTGTTAAGAATGTGGCATCGAATTTCATTATATCATTAATTTGAATTGATCATGTAGGGTTCAGATGCAGATATAGCTTCCCCTCACTACGTGTCAAGAAGGTGGCTGTTTCACTAGACAGATATTGTTTGTTATACAAAGGCTTGGGAAATTTGTAATTTCTAGAATGTGCATGAGATCATCTCATAGTTTTCTCTGATGTTAGGTCATATATAGTTTACCAGCCATGTATATTGTCTAGTTTGGAAGGGTGTTTCTTCTTTTTTTTTTTCCCTCTAGTCCTAGTTTGGAAGTACCCTGTTGTAATAGAGGTTCTTTGTCCACTTTTATTCCATTAAAACAAGGGGCCTTGCAAGGGTGATAACCTATGGTGTATGGAGCTTATATCGATGGTGACGAGGGAATGGGACATATATTAGGTTGAACCTAGGCTATGAGAAAGCATCTGAACAGAACAATCTCCCAGGTTTGCATCCCCCCAACACTAGGCCTCATACCACATATGTTACTCAGGCTCTATGCAAATGTCAGTTTAGTGCCTTCCAATGTTTTGTCAGTGTATGCTTTTTGTTATCATCTTTGATGTTTGTTTAACTTTATCTACTTTATACTGTCATCATTATTAGGCATATTGCTCACAAGTTTACTTCTGAGCTTGATTTCTATTTCCAAAATTTGTTAATTGAACTGCTAACATGATGTCTTCTTATCTACTACTTGAAACTGTCAGATGAGTGGCTCCAGAATAAAGGTCGCTGGCAGATTTAAACCATGTGTTCACATGGGATGTTTTGATCTTGAAACTTTTGTGGAGCTTAATCAGCGCTCAAGGAAGGCAAGTAATCATCATATTTATGATTTTTCCAGTTTTGAAATTTCAAAGGCATTGATAAGAGCAAGAGGCTTTTGATGCTTGCAGTGGCAGTGTCCCATCTGTCTCAAGAACTATTCCCTAGAAGATATCATTATTGATCCATATTTCAATCGAATCACAACTATGGTATTACTTTCTATTTATATCCTGATCTATTTAGTGTAAAAAATTATATAAGTAGAAATACTGTTTAAATCCATTTCTCTCTCTCTCTCTCTCAAAAAAAAAAAAAAAGTACTAATCAAAAAATAAAAATTCTCATGGGACAGATGCTGCACTGTGGAGAAGATGTAACTGACATTGAGGTGAAGCCTGATGGTTCTTGGACCGTTAAGACCAAAGATGAGCTTAGTGATCTTGGAAAATGGCATTTCCCTGACGGTTCACTTCATGGAGATATGAATGAAGTCATATCCAACTCAGAGACCTGGAGGCAGATCAATAAGCATGAAAAGTCAGGAAATCCTAATCTTGAAAATGGGACAGAAGGAGGGAAAATAGAAGCAAGTGAACACCAGCATCTCCCCTTGCGAAATCCAAAAGAGGAAGATTTAGAAAACTTTTGTCAGATGGTCATAACATTGAGCAGTAGTGCCAGTGGAAGCGGTAGAGATGATGAAAACCCAAGTATTAATCAGGATTATGGTAGATATGATTCTATCCCTGGCATGAATGGAAATGAGATCAATTCTATTCGTCACAATTTTAATTCAATTCTTAGTACTGAAAATCAAAGTTATGGAGCAATAGGGGAGCCAGACATCATTATTGTCAGTGATTCAGAAGAAGAGGATGTCAATTTGGTTTCTTGTCATACAGATTACAAATCTTGTGTCCTGAATGATTGTGGGGCTTTGTCTGCCCCCCCAAGAATCGAACAATCATATCTGGAAAACCCTGTTCCTGATTCTGGTATAAGTTCTTGTTTGGATCTCTTCAATGACAGTGGAAAAGATGTTGGAATGTCTGACTGGGCATATTCTTCTGGTACCCAAGCAAGTTCAAGGTTCCAACTGTTTGGTGAAGATTCTGATGTCTCAGATGTTCTTATTGATTTGGAGCGTTCTGGGGTTACATGCTCTGGACCTATGAACAGTTACACATTGGCTTCAAAGTTAACCATGAACTCCAGCAGACAGGTTCCTGATTCTTCTATTTTCAGTACCAATATTAATGAAGATGATGACCTGGTTGATAATCCCTTTGCATTTGTAAGTGTGGACCCCTCTCTACAAAATTTCCTTTCTACTCAACCAGTTGGAACCTTGGCAGAAACTGATCTAGGACACTGTCCCCCCATATCAAACATAACCCATACTGAGGATTGGATTTCTCTTAGGCTTGGCTGCAATGGCGAGAGTATTGGCAGTAGTGTTGGTACTATTGCTCAGTCTGCTGTTTCAAAGGGGTTGGATTTAATAAATGATTGTAGATCAAATGAAGGTAGAAACGTCTAATTAGTGCTGTATTTTCTCTCAAAGTTGGTTATACTACTTTTGGATTGTGAATTTATAGATTTCATCTTTCTTTGTTTGACACATCAACATTTCTGCTCAGTGTGACTAAATCCATCAACGGAAAGAGTGAAACATTTGTGCATGTCTTATTTTATTATTATCGGCTTAGGCTAACAATCAATCGCACGCATTACTTTACAGGGATGAATGACAAAGCCAGGTCTAACAGGATAGACAATAGGAAAAAGTTAAATGGCCCTTTCTCATTTCCTCGCCAGCCAAGGTCTGTCAGGCGACGGGGTTACTCAATAGCTTCAGACTCAAATTAGATGGAATTGAAACTTACTTTCAGGATTCATTGAGAAGTTGATATCTACAGCATGTTATGGGAAACTGAGATAATGATGGTGACCCTATCTTCTATCACAATTATTCACTTATCGAAGGAGAAACAAGCATCTTTCTTTGAGTTGCAGTTGAAGCCTACTGATTGTATTGTTAGTTGAAATGGCATTCATCTACATCATGCTTTCATTGGCAGCATGGAACAGCCCTAACAAATGGTGAGCCCTGACGGTTCATTGATGTTTATATAGTCTCCTCAAAATATATCATATGAGTGATCTGTAAATTTAGTATGAGAACAAAATATGGTTTTAAAAATCGCAGACCAATCTATGTTTTCATAACAATGGTGAAACATAACTTGATTCAATTAGTATGCTGATCAATCGAAAATGTGCTCTTTGTATGGTAAACCAAACTAAACAGGGTAAATTTTTTGCTGATTTGGAAACATATCTGGGGACTGTTTTATTTTTAAACCTTCTGCTGTTGGAACAAGTAGGTCGAAATTTATAGATATGTGAGAACATTATCTTTGACTAGATTACACCAATAGCATTCTTTGATGCTCTCGATGTTTAATTGCTGGCATTCATGTGCATAACCCTTTTACTCCAAAAGAAAGAAGATAAAAAAAAAGTTAAATGAAAAGTTGAAAAACTCATCCTAATTGTCAGTCTTTGGACATTGTTGAAAGCCTGGCCTTTGTATTCTGCATGCCTGCCCATGTTATTCAGTTTGCTCAACTATGAAAGAAAACATTGTGTGGATTTTTTAAGGTTACTGAATTTGTATTGGTTTCAGAGCAGAGATACCTGCAACGGACCTTTGAAGCAGTAAGTATCGGGCTTTTCTGGGAAGCTGCTACTGAGAAAAGAAACAAGGCAGGTTGAATATTGATTCTCCAACGGTAATCCTTCCACCTCATTTATATAGAACTTCATTTTGTCACTGGTTCTATCTCAGGGACTGTTCAGTTGTCTGGATTGTATTAGTAGAAGAAAATTCCTTTGATAATCGATATTTATATATTTATCTTTATAATTGTACATAACAGACAGGTTTTCTGTACAGTTTGCTGTGGCTGTTTTAGAAAACAGGGAGGAATATTAGATGCATGTCCAGATGTAAATTGGTAAAGACTAACGTTTGAATTTTACTCTGATAAGTAACTATGGAAAGTGGTCTGTTGTCTTGCTGAAATGGTTGGTATTGTGATTTAGGAGTTTATTTTCTACCTTGTGGAGAGAAAATACCTTGTATAGCAGAGTATTTTATGTTGCTCCTTTCGTAAAGATTTTCGTAATATTTTCCTTATCCGCGTTTACTATGACATGTCAGTTAAGTGTCCGACGAAGGGTATTTATGGGAAAATGAAGAGACTCCGAGCAGCTACGTATCCTTTCACCCTTAGTATAAGCACTTGGGAATCTGCTCATTGGGTTCACGTGAGTATGGAAAAATATGGGAGCTGTTAGTTGTATGATACTTGTTTTCCAAGGCCTCCAAGGGTATTTTGAAGATACTTGTTGCTTTAAAGTTTAACCCTTTTATTTGGATTGTCACATTTCGAAACTTTAGTCAAACCTCTTGCAGTCTAAAAACAAGAAGAGAGAAAGTTATATAGAAGCGTTAATTTCACACTTATGCTCTTAAGTTAGAATGAAAGTGAGAGCTCTGAAGAAACCATTTGGTTTTATTAGAGTTATTAAGAAATCTGGAGGTGGTTTAATTATAATCATATATTTTCAATTACATAAGTTTTTTTTTCAAAAAAAATTTTAGATTTCAATTTAAATATTGGAATAATTATAACTATTTATTATAATTTAAAATTTTGTGATTTTAGTTGTGTTATGTCAAGTTTTTTTGTAGTAATTTTTTTTGAAATCAAGTCGCTGAGATCAAAAATTTGAATATTTTTAAAAGTTTTCGAAAGTTATGGTTTGGAGTTTTAACATTTCATTTGATGGGTATTTTTATTTTTAAATTAAATAAATAAAAATAAGAAAAAAACAAATAATAAAAATATTAACCAAAAACAAAGCTCAAATGAGCAAAAAGAGATTGAGGAAAAGATCCAAATAATAATTGTAATATTTGGAGTCACATAAACTTATTTGCTTTGAAGTTTTGGCTCCTAATATGGGATTTATTTCAAAGGGCCAAAGGCAAGAACAGTGTATATTTTTTTTCATAAATAATTAGATATAAATATATTGCTCACAATTCCAAAACAGAAAAATTTTCATTTGATTAAAAAATATTTAAAAATTTATGAATAATGAAGCCAAATACATGTTACTTTTACATTTATTATAAAAATGTAAATTATTTAATTTTTTTTTAAAAAATAAAACTACTGCAACAATATTTTATATAATAATTACCCAAAGAAGTATTTAAATACAAGCCTCAGAAAAAAAAATTAAAAATTTCTATAAAAAAATACGTTATTAGAAAAAAACCCACGACAAGAGACAAATCAGTTCAATTTTGCAGCTTCTCTCACTTTCACCTCAACACACACACGCACATAAAGGCAACAGTGAAGGAATACAGGCAAAGATCAACCAAACGGCAAAACCTTAAAAGGGTTTTAGTTTATTCTTCTCTTCATCTTCATATCTGGTAATCTATCTCTTATTTCATCCCTTTAAAGTTAATGAATTTAATTTCTTTTTTCATCTTTTTTTCCTTTTGACCCCTAGTTTGAAAAGTTGGAATCTTGATAAAACCTTGGCATAATAAAGATTGAACTTTTACCTATTTATAATGAAAACTCAGATGTTTTTTGATCTGGGTTTTCTTTATTTTTGTTTAATAAGGGTTAAAAGTGAGTTTGTCTTTTTTTGTTTTTGGGGTAGAAAATGGAAAACCCAGAAGCAAATCAGCTTCCTGAAGTGGATTCACTGCCAGATGGCTTTGTTGAGAGTCCTTCAGAGCGTTTGGCTCCAAAAACTCCAATTTTGGAACAAGAAAAGCCTTTGCAGCCTGACTATAGAGAAGATGATCTAGTTTCCGCTGAGTTTGGAGCAAGCAAGGGCCAAAAGCAGAGAACTTTTCCTGTGCCATTGTCTGAAGTGGATGGTTTTGATGGTTCTTTGGATTCTGTAGAAAGTAAGTTAGTCAGTAATGAGTCCAGTAATTCTGTTCCTGAGGCTGCTGCAGTTGGGGAGGCAGAATGCAGTGAGGTGAAAGGAGAAGTTAAAGGGGAGTGTCAAAGTACGGAGAGAAGTAATTTTTCTTAACTTCGAATTTGATTCTCAAATTTTGTTTTGTTTGTTTATTTTTTAAAATTTCACATATGAAATGCGGGTAGTTTTTAGGTTTTTTAGTGCTCATTCGTTGTTGTTTTTTGCAGCAGTTGAAGGAGGATCAGAAACTAATTTGAAGGAAACATCTTCATCGGAAAGTGTCGATTTGGTGAAAAATAAAAAACCAGTTAGTAGATCATAGTACTTGACTGTTCTTTCAAATTCCTATGGTAGTAGGTAGGGTCCTGTATGAGAATTATAAATGCATGAGTTGAGTAGTGGTTATTTCTAAGGTTCAAAGAAGTGCTGATAGTTATTTATAAGGAAAACATCTTTTCTGTCCTTTTTTCTCCATAGGCTGTTAGTAATATTTCACTAGGTAAAAGCCTTGGATGGATGATAATCTTTATATCAATTACTGATGATTAAAATAATGTATTATTCCAGGAGAAAAATTTACTTGTTTGGTTCATGAGATAAGCAGTTTTAAGCATTTGACTGTTCACTTTGTTAATCTATTTCACAAATTGTCTCAGTCAGTCTGTAGAATTAGGTTCAGTTTATTTTGAGGTACTTTCATATGCTTATTTTACCTCAGTTTCATCTAAATAAATTGAACTCACTGCAGTCTTAATTACTTGGACTATTATTTCTCAGGAAACCACTGAAACCAAACGCAAGAATGCAAAACGTACAGTCAAAACAGAAAAGGAATTTCTTGAGTTCTCTTTGAAATATCAACAAGTTCTTGCAGAAAGAGATGCAGGTAAGTTGAAATAACATTTATGATGTCCAAAAGGTCACTATAATTTGATGTGATGAATATATTGGTCTAATTACCGAAGACTGTCAAATTTTTCAGTTCATCTTAATACTCCGATTTGTTTTGATGTGAAGTTAATTTTTATGTTGCTAAGAGTGATACTTGTCCAGCCAAATGCTATAGCTTCAAGGGGGAGCTGTTCCCTCCTCTCGTGCTTAAAGCTCAGTTCTATCTTTGTGTATCACATTTTACTAAGTGAATCTGCTCTTGTTTAATCAACTAATTAGAACTAACATGCAGTTTCTGAATGTTTGGTGTCAGAAATTAAAAAAAGAAAATTACCAGATATGATTTCTCTCTTTAGTTAAGATGTGAGCACTAAAGAACAAAAATGAAAACAGTTAGTTCTATTGGTCACTTTGGTTTCCCTTGGAATGTGATTGGAGATGACTATTGCTGTGATCTCTCCAGAATGACTTTAACCATCTTGCCGTGGTGCAGTACTGTTGCCTTCAAGGACTTCCATTTAATTTTAACATCCTGTATAACTTCTGTGACAGATTAAAATTACAGGTTCTTTCCTTCTTTTGTTGTAAAGAGGAGAAAAGTCGTTTGACTTCAGTCTTAACCAGATATGTTCATTTCCTTGGAAACTTTGACCAGCTGAATTTAGAAGCCGTTGGTGAATACTTAGAGTTTAGAAAGTCTTTTATGATATATAAATACCCAAGAGGCACATATTACTAATTGATTTATTCTATAATGTCTCCATATATCTTGAACATCAAGGAAGCTTGAATTTTGTTTCTTTTCTTTTTTGCCCTGTTTCGTAGCTATTGCTGTTCGAGATAAGCTTGAATCACTTTGTAGGGAGTTACAACGTCAAAACAAAATGTTAATGGTATGTGTTTTTCTTTAGATACTTGATCTCTTTTTGATTGATTACATTCCACAGCTGGTATTTGTTCTTGATGCACTTTGTGCTTCATATGTTGACCTTTTAATTTTGTTATGAGTGCAATTGGCCTTGAAATTCATCTCCTTTTCATATCCTTATTTTTCTCGTTTGGGTCAGTTACCTAGCCATCAAAGATAGCATGCACCCAAAATTTCTGAGAGAGTATAAGAAGAGGGGGTGGGGGTGGAGTAAGCTCTAAATTGCAGAAACGTAGGATTCCTTCTGGTGGTTAAAAGGAATGGAAGAATATTTTGTCACAGTTTTAGGTATCCTGAGTGTTATAGCACAAGCTGCATCCTTGTGGCTATCACAGGTCGTGAATTTTCTGAATTTCACCCAACCAACTATAAAATGGATTAAATAATATCTCTAACTGGGTTCCTTTGTAAAGTTGCTCTTACTAACTTTATAGTATTGCTTGCTGTGCTAAACTTTTTGTGAACTTCTGGTTTCTTTCAAAAGTGTCTGCCATTCACTTAATAATTTCTTTTTTATGAATACACATGATCAAGTCAATGGTGGATCTCCATAACAAATTTAATTAATAGGCAAAGCAACTTTCCTTTATTTTTACTGTTTGTAATGTCTGTTCAACATTTTGGCATATTAAAGAGATCAGTGATTGTCATAATCTGATCATGATCTGTGTAAAATCTTCAACTCTCATGATTATAGTTTGCATGGTTGACACAAAAAGTGATGCTTATTTGTCTGACTTTCTTTTATGAAGGTGCTGATGGCTTGCTCATGATGTCACAGGATGAATGCAAACGGGTATCAACAGAAGGGCAAAACTTAAGATTAGATTTATCAGCCAGGTTCCAAGATGCAATCAAGGTTTGATTTCCCTGTTTCAATTTTGAAAGTTATCATGGTGGATGGGCTGACTTGCATATTGACTAGCCCAGCTGTCTCTAGTTATGTTACTTCATGGGAATAGAGGCTAAACTTTGTCACAGCCCATCAGTTTTAGCTATAATTAGAGGAAATTTGTGATACAACTCTTCCAGTAAGCATGATTGATCCCAAAACTTGGGGTTACATGATTAAAATATATGTACCATAGGTCAGTGGAGATGATACGTCAAAAGCAAGAGAGATGGTAAAGTGAAGTGAGTCATCGCTCATCATTATCAGCAGAGCATTGCAATTCTATTAGTTGAAGTAAACTAAATATTGCGGTAGATGAATAATTCATATGATTTTCTATTTTATGTATCACTGTAGATGTACAATAATTATATAGTTGAATATTCCAGTTCTGCCATATCTCTGCTCTTTGAATTGACTCCCTTCCACCTGGCTGCCTCTCTCTCTCTGTCTGTTGTGTGTGTATTCTTCTGACTCTTCAATTTTGGCATGTACAAAATGTAAATGCTTCCTCAACATTCAAGATCACTTTCTGGAAATTTTAATTTTAATAGCCATACTTTAGTTTTTCTTTTCATTTGTTACATATTTTACTATTAGTTTCTTGATCTTTTTTTCCTCATATAGGATGTGAGCATTAAGCTGGAAGAGCAGAAGGATGAATGTCTATCTCAACTGAAGGAGAATGAGATGTAAGAGACAGGGAATGCATGTGTAATTATTATACTTTTGTTCCCTTTGAGCTTGGTAACATCTATACGTTAAAAGCTACCAAATTACATCTGGGCCACATTCTTGTCCTTTGGGGTTTTGCCAAAATGAGAATCTTTTAATGTGGGCCTCTGTTCTTTCTAGATTAGAAGTTTGGATATATTGGATAGTTCGTAAATTTTCAAAAAAAAATTTGCCCATCTGGGAAAGCATCACCCTCACCCTATTGTTTATTGATTTAACAGATTGTTTTGGTGTCATCCTTTTCATTATTCATAATATGTTTTGGACTCATGTATAGGTTGAGAAATAAGTTGAAGCAGCTCGCTGATCAGTATGCCCTCTCTGAACAACAATATGCTCAGAAGGTATAGGTTAGAATTCCTGGTAGCTAAGGTTTTCTATCTTGAAATGCTAATCAATTCTATTGTCAAGGACTGTGAGCTTACTTCTATGTTTTGGATATTTGAAACACAGCTAAAGCAGAAAACACTAGAGTTACAGATTTCTGATTTGAAAATTAAACAACATGAAGAGAAATTGATCCAGGAACAAGCGCAGATGAAAGTATATGCAGAGCAAGTGTCACAGTTATTGGCGACTGAAAAGAATTTACGCTTGCAGTTGACAGCCGATGGAGAAAAATTCCAACAGTTTCAGGTCGAATTCTTTCCATGTCATTTATCAACTTGCTTTTATTGGCAGCTTTTCTCTTTTAGGTTGATGAATAGAATATTCTGTATTTTGAGTGCTTGTATCATATGTCTTGGATGGCTGGACGCAGGATCCATCAGTTAAGAGGTCTTTTTCTCTTATTTTTTATACTAATTGGAAGGTTTTTTGTCAACTGCATAATGCTGAAATTATAGTATCATAAGTTAGTCAAAGGCTACAATCTTAGTGCTATTGTTGACAGAAAAGTAGTGAAGGTTGACCTGAAGTGCTATTATTGACAGAATAGTAGTGGGATGCTTTTGTAATACCTTTCTAGGTGAGTAATAAGTGACCTGTTTTCATGTTTGAGGTGTTTTCCTTTGGATGTACTTGGACCTTTTTTATTGAATGCACTTCACTCATCTGACATCCTCTGCATGACTTCTGAGATGCAGCAGTGCTGAAGGCTGATTAGTACTTCCATGTCTTTTGTTAATGCCATTGATATTTTAACCTATCTCATCAACTTCATGATGTTTAAACTTCCTACTTTATTTTGCAGGATGCTTTGTTAAAGAGCAATGAGGTCTTTGAAACATTTAAGCAAGAGATTGAAAAGGTACATGTGCCTTTTATCTTTGAGAGGAACATTTTCCTCAAAGCACTACTTTTTGGCTTTCCTATTGCTCCACTTTACAATGTTGCATTTTGTATTCTGTTCAAGTTACCAACAATTTTTTTCCCATGTATATAAAAAATTAGATGGCAAAATCAATCAAGGAACTCAAGAAGGAAAATGTATTCTTGAAGAGCAAATGTGACAAATCAGATGTTACTCTCATAGAACTTGTGGAAGAGGTATAGGTTGACATGTCATTTTAAGCTTTCATTCTTTAGAATTATTATATATATCATGAAAGAGGGGTATCTAGCACTTACTTTTGTCTTTGCTCGAGCAGCGTGAGAGATTGAAAAAACAATTGGAGAAGACAAAGAACCAGAAGGAAAAACTTGAATCATTGTGCCGATCACTTCAAGCAGAGAGGAAGCAGAGCTCCACCGGAGGAAACAGCTCTGATACTGTAGCTGTTTAAATGTAAACATATTTAACCAACTACTAATGCATTTTGTGATTATGATCTTATGATTATACCGCCTTTTGTCTCTTCTTGTCGAGAGAAGTCACCGAAGATGGCAGTGCACATTTTGATATCTTGAGTGTAATAATATGCATCCTCTCAGCAATTATTGTATTATAAGAACATTTTCTTTAGCTGGTGGATTTCCTTGTATGGATATAACTTTCTATTTTTAGCCATGTTACTTGATTGGAAGGAACTGCCATATTGAATCTAAGTTAGGCTTTTCTGCATTTGGCCTACCCAAATAAGAAAGCAAGGCAGTCCAATGTTGCATCCTTGAAAGCCAATACTATTTGTGTTATTGAAGTGCTTTTATACAGTAGAAGAGTTTCAGGCTAAACCAGATGACCAATGACTCTTTTTGGGCTACAAGAAATGAGTCAATGACCTTAATTACAGCTTACTGTCTAAAATTTTCATTAAAATATATTAATTTGTTCTATTATTCATGGAAGTTTATATATTTTTGAATTAAATTTATTAGGAAGGATGGGGATTTGCTGTCTAGCCTAAAGCTGTCAACATTTTCTTCTTTGTTGCATCAACATTCAAAGAACAGACATTGTTGTCAGGTTTCAAGCACTCAAAAATGTTTACTGGCAATTTCCAAATGTATTTACATTTTCTTTCTTTGATTTCCTTTGGACTAAAATGGTGGCTTAACCCAAGTATGACATTCTATTTCCATCATTTTCTCAAATATAAATATCCTCAATTTTAAATTTAATAATGTCCTTATTATTGCAAATTTCTTAAATTATTAAAGGGATTTATGCAAAATCAAACATTTATAAGAATTTAAAAAGTTAAACGACATAACAGTTTTATCTATTTATTTTATTTATTATTCAAGAAAAAAATTAGAAGAAAAAAAAAAATAGGAGCAAAAGATCTTCCCAGTCCAACTCCCTATATAAACCCTCCCTCAGGGATAACAAGTTTGTTAAACAAAATTAAGAAACCGTTTCTTTTCCCTTTTCCCTTCCTAACCCAAAAAGCAAAAGCCATTTCCCTCCTCTCTTTCCCTTCCTTCTCCTTTCCTTTCCCTTGTCTTTTCCCTTACATCCATGGAAAACAAGGATAGCTATCTAGAAACAAGCAAAGCTGAAAGATCAATGTGGTTAATGAAGTGCCCTGCATTGGTTTCACGCTCTTTCAAGACCCCCCAGCCCTCTTCCATTTCCACTTCTTCTTCTCCTCCTACACCTCAAGCTGTTGCCAAAGTTATTCTTTCCATTGACCCTCGCGTTTCCAATGATGATAACGACTCTTCTTCTCCTCAGGTTTTTCTTTTCCCCCAAAAAGCCATGTTGCATTTTCATTATTTCTTTTGCATTGTGGTGATTTCTTTGGGTTTGTTTCGTTGCATGCATTTGTTTTTCCTTGTTGGGTATTTATTAATTTTTTCTATTTCTCTTTATCTTATGTTTAGGGGATTTTTTTGTTAATCTGGGTTAATGGGGTCTTAAACTTTTAAGGCTTTTTTAATGTTTTTGGCTTGTTCATTGCATTCATTCTTTTTTTTCCTTAGTGGGTATTTGAATTTTTTTAGGATTTTTATTATGGTTTAATGGAGGCTTTAAGTTGTGGTTCTTTTTGGCGTGCTCGTGGTCTTCCTTTTTTGTTCTTTTCTTGTTTATCTTTCTTTTCACTGGGAAATAAAATAACAATTTTTCTTTGGCTTTTGAATTGTGATGAAGTTTTGAAATTTTACTATGTTTTTGTTCTTATCTTTTAGGAATGTGGTAAGCAAATTCTTTTTATTTCGTCTTTTGGTTACTTTGCAGATATGTTGACTTGGTTGAATCTTTATTTTCATCCACTACAAATTGCTTGCTTGCAGAGTTAGTGAGTTAATAGAGTGGTGAATTTTTGTTCTATGATGATTCTGGTGATAAGAGATGGGATGACAGTAGCCATAGTAATGAAGTTAGTTGAAGCCATAACATTCAGGGGAAGTTATGACAGTCTTTGTTGTTGAAAGTTAGCTGAAATTATAATTTAGTTCCTGAAGTGGGTGAAGGATCCAAGCGATGATCTTATAGAAATTTAATGATTGAGAGCTTGGACAAAAACCATGAGGAATCATAACAAAGAGCTTAGCCCTCAAGTCTTAAGAGTTTTCAAACAAAGTTGTGCAACTTTTCAATTTCATTTTGATATATATATATATATATATATAGTTTTGCTGTTTTAAGCAACATTATTATCATTGAGTTCTTAGTTAATGGGTTCTCATTCCCTGTGGTATTTTTGGCTTTGGTTTACTCATTGCTCATGTTTCGTTATTAATTTTGTTTCACTTGAGAAATGAAAAATATCTTTCTGGAAGCATGTAATTTTCCTTACCTCGGTAAATGAAGTTAAATGAAGTCATAGCTTTTTAATGGAGGGTTTGAATCACAGCGATTAAGTTTGATTCTCAGCTGTCGTAAAATTATAGGGAATCACAAAAAATGAATTTAGTCCTCAACTTGAAGGATTATCAGAATGGAATTAGGTAGCTCTTGTGTTTACTTTTGCCAGGTGTTTCATGCTTTTAGGTCCCTGTGTTTCTCCTAATATTGTTTTACCTGCAAGTCCCACAGTTTCTGCTATGAAGTTTAACTTGTTCATATTCCCGTCTTGTTTTCTGCTGTTGTGCAGAACTTGTCAATCCATTGTGACAGATTGAGTTTTTCTCACCCTTTCTTTTCCCTTTTTTCCTCGTTGGCAGAGCACGGGTGGGATGGGTTTTTATTTTGCCTGAGAGTAATAATGCTTTTATTACCTTCTGTCTTATATAAGTTGTTTTCTGAACCTCAGTTTACCATGGAATTGGTTGGCACAGAAATTGGAGATGGACCCAAGCGTTATTCCATGGAAATGTCAAAAGACCTTGTTCCAATGTCTGTGTTTTCTGAGTCATCCCAAGGTAAGCATATTTCATTCCAGGATACACTAGCCTTATACTTCACTTGGCATGGTTGAAGTGCTTCTACAAGTAAGTTTGTCATTTGTATTTACATGATATCTATTTCTGAGATATTTTTTATCTAGTTTTGTTCCATACTCTTTACGTGGAAGTGGGGATGTTTTAATTCCACTGTTATTAATGGGGTAATTGTGGTGCTGTGATGTGTTGTCTTTCTAGTAAATGAAACATAGGCTGCTGGCCAGTAAGGGTAAATGAGAAATCCTAACATGGTCTACAGTATACATTGGGAAGGGGCCTCCAATCTCCTATTTCTTCTAAGAGGAGAAAACAAAGGGTCAGCTGCCCAGAAACCATTATCCTTGACACAGAATTGAATTATCGACCTCTAACAGTGTCATGCCAACTCATCACTCTTTCCAACTACGAAGGATTATTCTTTTGGACTTAAACCATTTCTATTATGACTATGTAATGTTAAAAGAACATTCTTGCAGGACTCTTGATGTACTGCTTATGCATAAAATCTGAGTGATACACTATTCTATTGGCTTATTAGCAGACTAGATTCTGAAATTGTGTCATACTATTAACTGCTTGAGATTAAACTGAATTAAAGTGGTTTCAAACAAGAAACCTGAATATAGTACAGGTTCAAGTTGCCAACTTGAGACACTTCTATTTTTAAATATTAGCTCTGCTTGCATATGTTATTAGTTCACATAACTGAGAATCTTTTGAATCTTCAATAGATCATAGGTTTGACCTGTTAATACACAAAACTTGTGCATGAAGACTTGGCCAATAATTTACTGCTGCTTCAATAAAGATCTGGTTAGCGAGTGAAGATATCTAGAATTTTCTATTATTAACTCAGGATGGAGATTTCTAACATTGAGAAACATTGTTGCTCTCATGTTTATGAATTCATCTTGTCTTGCAGGAAAGCTTTCTGTTGAGGGAAAAATACTAAACAAGTTTGACATGAGACCTCATGATGAAAACATTGAGAACTATGGGAAACTCTGCCGTGAAAGGACTAATAAATATATGACCAAATCCAGACAGATACAGGTCCTTGTAATTTTTTTGTATATTTATGTCCATGCTTCCTATATGGTTTTTTTTTTTTTTTTGGCTTTATTATTTCCCCCACATTCCACATTCCTTAACTTTTCCGCTAATTTTCCCCTTATTCTACATTTCAGGTCATCGATAATGATAACGGTACTCACATGAGGCCTATGCCAGGGATGATGATTGCTACTGTATTCAATGTACATATGATTACTTTCATTTCATGTAAAATTTTCTCAAGTGAATATTATGTTTTTCACTGATTTCTTTTCCTGGGGACCTGTTTCTTTTTGCTCTCATATATGCAATCAGAATATATTTATAATCTGTCCGCCATTTGTATGAGGAGAGCTGATGTGTTTGCAATAGGAAAAGAAGAAGACACCTACCAAGACATCAGAGACGAAAAGAACAAGGAGGGATCGTGGAGAGATGGAAGATATTATGTTTAAGCTCTTTGAAAGGCAACCGAATTGGACTTTAAGACAACTGATTCAAGAGACAGACCAACCTGAAGTATGTTTCTTAAACAATTATTCCTACTTAGTGCTTATTGGTAACTTTGAGAACTTTAATGCTATACCTATCAATTAGCTAATCCTGTTTTCAAAATTAAAAAGGATTTGGACAAATGGTTCAGAAGATATAGTGATTAAGAAAAAATGGTGCTAAAGACATTATATTAAGAATGAATATAGTCTTGGGTAGAATAACGAACCTAAAATTATTTCCTTATTCTAGCAGGGATAGACATCTGATTGAGAAAATGCTGATTGATAACTCCCATGTATATAATCAAACAGAAAGAAGATCACATCTATGAGGTCTGTTTAGCCATGGACAAAGAGTAGAAAAGTGAAAACATCAAATAAGGTTAAAAAAAATCAGACTTCATAAAATAAAGGTGATTTCATTAGATTAAGAGTTAATCCATCAAAATTTTTTCTAGGATTAAATAAAGATCTGATGTTCTAGACATGAAGAAGGTACAACTTCTGTGAACTTATATTGCTTGAAATTTTTTAAGATATGTGCTACATGGATTGTCAGTCTGCAAACTTAAAATTCAGCGAATCAGGGTATGCCATACTTTCTTCCACCAATCATGGTATTTGAAAGATGAACTGTTATTGACTCTAAGCATAAATGCCACAAGCTTGATCTTTGTTGGCTATACAACCTATCTGGTTTTTTAATTGCCTTTGGGCCAAAAGTTGACAGTTTTCTGATTCTTCTTTGAACTCTCTCTGAAGCAATTCCTGAAAGATATACTTAAAGACCTCTGTGTCTACAACAACAAGGGAACTAATCAAGGATCATATGAGCTGAAGCCAGAATACAAGAAAGCAAGCAACGATACTAACCCTTAAGTAAACTTCCTATGCCGATCAGCTACTTTAGAAAGAGTATCATCAGCTGATTTTTATTTGCCTTTTGCTTGTCCCTAAACTACTTCCTTGATCCCTTCATTTCAAACAGAATTGAGTATTATTCTCCAATTCTTTAATGCCAGTGAAGAGTCAAGAAATAACCAAAGAACATTTGATTCTCCCTTTTAGTACATGCTTCCCACAGAGCAAAGTAAATGCTGCCATTTTTTGTCATTTCCCCAACTTGGCTCAAGCATTTTAGAGTCCTATTTGCAGTTTGGAATTTTATCTTTTCATCATGAGATAGATCATTGATTTGTTCTATGCTTTCTGATGTAAATATGTGAAAGTTTTTAACTCTGTTTTGTCTTTTTGATGGAATGCTAAACATTTTTCAGATGATTGAGGATAAGATGTGTGGGTGATTTTTTTTTTTCTTGGGTAAAGAGATCATTAATATCTTCATCATTGAGCAATGGCGTTGACTTTGTTCAAGATTGAAGGTAACTGAAGAATACCAATCAAAATAAATGATTTGTTAAACTGAATTTGGTACTTCATTTTTGATATTAATACTCCATTGTAGATGCAGTAGAGATTGAGATGGAAGGAAGAAGGGGGAGGGGGACCTCATCTTTCCTCTACCTGATCCCAACTTTAGAATAGGTCAGGTTTTGGGTGAACTAAAACGTACCTAACCCTCTCTTACATATTGAGATAAGAGCAAGACAAAACAATGGTGATGACAACAAAGCTGTCTTCTCATTTTAAAGGAAATGGGTGACTTCTTTACCCGTTAGGCTTCTAGTTATAAAAATAAAAATAAAAAACAGAATAAAAAGAAGTTTGTATTTAATTTATTTTCTAACAAAATGAAATTTAGAATTTCTGTCTCACCAAAAACTTATTCTTAAATGCCCCCTTGGGCATTTCATGTGAAATGTTGACTTTGTTATATTAAAAATCTTTGTCGGACTTTCTCATTATTATTTTTTTTTTTAAAGAAAACTAGTTTTCCAATTTAATCAAAATAAAAACATTGAATTTCTTTGTACTCAGACAATGTGGAAAAGTCTTTGTTTATGGACAATTTCCATATGATGAGATATAGAATGTCAAATTCAAAACTCAATTAAGCTCATATATATATATATATATATATGCATGGACTAGTGAAAATGTCATGTCATTGGCACAAAAATGTAGTTATAAAATTTTATTTAATTTAAGATAAAAATATAAGAATTTAATTTAATATAACAAAAAATAAAAATTTATTTAATTTTTTAAATCATTTAGAGATTTTTTTTGTACGTATAATGTTTCATTGATGTATAAATGCATTAGTGAAAATGATTATATTGTAAAATAAAAAATATGGGGAAAGGAAATCTTCAAAATGCAACATGCACGCTGCTTCCCCTCCCCTTGTTTTTAGTTATTTATCAAATATTCACTTGATTTTAAAAATATATTTCCTTCTCTACCATTTTGAACTTTTTGCCTGTACACCTTGCCATCGTATTTTATGGGAAAAAGAAAAAAAAAAAAAAAGGGAAATTCGGATATATTAATAAATTAATTTCCAGAATGGGCAATTCCAACTATCAACTATGGCTGCCACACGCGTCCGTTGACTGAAAAAATGAAAAACTCCACCACTGTGGCGTCTTTTTACCATATCCACCCTTCCCCCAAAAGGCGTGTGCTTACCACGGCGTCGTTTCCTCTGTATCTCTTTCTCTTTCTGTCTTCACGAATTATTGTGGAATTACCATTATTTATTTTTATTTTGGAACCGCATTGTCAGTTTGCCACCTAACTCTCTCTCTCCTTTGATTCTTTTCTTTGTTTCCATTCTTTCATTTCTCTCTCAAAGACTCTTCTCTTTGCTTTGGTTTTTTCAATCTCCTTGATCGTTGCCATCTGCAGAAAGGTACGGTGTTTTTCTCTCTTGTTTTTTGGGGGGGTTTTTTGTGATAGGTTGTCCTTAATTTTATTGCTTGTAATGCCCTTTGTTTAGCTTCCGATTGATTTTAATCGTTTATCTTTTCGAATTCTTCGATGGTTTGCTTTAGATTTTTGGTTTGATTAGCTTTACTGAGTTGATCCTTTTTTCCCATGGTTTCTACTGTTTTCTTTATTTTTTTTATCATTTTTTTGTGGTTTAAGTTCAATTTTTTTGTTGGGTTTTATGTTTGTTATCAGGGATTTCGTTTTTGTAGTAATTTCTGGGTTTCTTTTTTTAAGGCCCATTTCAGTTTTTTTTTAAAGAAATCCATGGTTTTTCTTGTAATTGGGTTTTTAAGATCTCTATTATATACTTTATTAGTTTTTGTTATTTGATCTTCATGGTAATTATTAAGTCTTTGAAAGAGTAATTGGTCAATCTGCTGTTTAAAAGCTTCAGTTGTTTTTTCTTTTTTCTCCACTGCTTTGACTCGATTAAACATGTTTGATTTTACTTTCTTGGGTGGATTTGCAACCTTTGGTATTCATTTATGAGTGCTTTAGCGAATTCCATGTGGTTGATAAGTTGGGGTTGGAAATCTGGTATTGTTTCAATAGTTGCTGTTTAAAAGCTTCAATTTTTCCTTTATTCTTGACTTCTCAATTTGATCTGACATGTTCGATTTCAATTTGTGATCAACTGATTTCGGCTTGTAGTATGGCTGGTTTTGTATGGTCCTGATTTATGAGTACATTGCTCCTTTGATGTTAAGAGATATAATCATAGGGGGTTTAGTCCTTTCTATTTGTTTTTATGATGTCTAGAATCTATCTTGGACGTCACTATAGATAAATTGAAGTTGTTTAGATACATGGCTCTTGTTCTTATGATGTATAGTTGTTCTCTGATTATTAACATTAACTGTTGATTTTCTAGAGTTTGATCATTTTGATGTTGATTGTTAACTTCTTGATGTTTCAGTTCAATATTTAGTGAGACAGACCTTCTTACTCCTAGCACCTTGCTTAAACAATTTTATGTTTTTGTGCAGGTCACCTCCACAATGGATTTTTTCCTCAGAGGCCTAAATGAGGATTCTGCATCTTCCCAAATGGACATTCTCAGATGTCCATTTTTGAGAAACATTAATGAGCCGACTAACTTTTCCTTGTCATCAGCCATGCCTTTCCCCATGCCAGTAAGATTATATTTCTTTTAGACTGTTGTGTCTATCGTGAGCATTGTGCTTCTTGCTTCATGTGTTTTACTCAACTTCTCATTATGTTTTCACTTCTACCTCTCAGGTGCGAGGAGCCAAAGGTCCAATTTTTGAAGATGGACCCAATTTTGACATGGCATTCAGGCTTTTCCATGGACGTGATGGAGTAGTTCCACTGTCTGAACGATCTTCCTTTCGCACTGAGAAAACAGAGCCTGAAACAACTCCACCCAAGTTCAATCCTTTGGCTGCAAGGGCAGCCACCATTAGCCTCTCATCCTTTGGACCGGGAGGGCCTTTCAGTTTTGATGCATTTTCTAATAAGTGGAACAATCAAAAAGGAAAATCAAAACCATCCAAGAAAGAGTCTTCTTCACAGGTAATTGAAAGTGTGTATCCATTTATTTTTCGACAGTAGTTTGGACTTCAGACCTAGGGCTTTAAACTTAAAACAATCACCAAATGTCATAAAGATTTTGGATTATTTATTTTGAAGCATTCCTTTGTTTACATCTTTTTGTGCTGGTGTTTCAGGGAGGAAATTCCAATCATGAAGCATTGGGCAATGAATGGCTACAAAATGGGAACTGTCCAATTGCAAAGTCGTATAGGGCAGTTAGTGGTGTTTTGCCACTTGTCGCAAAGGTTTTTCAGCCACCTCCAGGGATGAAATTCCGGTGCCCCCCAGCAGTGGTTGCAGCCCGGGCAGCACTAGCACAAACTGCTTTTGCCAAGAACCTACGCCCTCAATCCTTACCCACAAAAGTGCTGGTGATTGGGATGTTAGGCATGGCAGCAAATGTTCCTTTAGGGATATGGAGGGAACACACTGAAAAGTTCTCACCATCTTGGTTTGTGGCTATCCATGCAGCTGTTCCATTCATAGCCATGCTTAGGAAATCTGTGTTGATGCCCAAGACAGCAATGGCATTCACCATTGCAGCATCTGTATTAGGACAGGTTATCGGCTCTAGAGCAGAACGATATCGAATGAAAGCAGTAGCAGCGAAACGATTAGGTATTGAGGAATCCTCTGTTTCTGTCGGTGATGCAAGCCAGTTTGAAGTCGTTGCGGTCAAAAATGGTTATTGCAGCAAAGATGTTGAATGGGATCCAGTTTCTCTTCAGGTGGCGAGGCCTTCTTCATCAACAGATGTGTTTTGCTGATACTTTTATCCTTGTTGTAACTTAAGCGACTGCCATTCTGCATAGTGTAATTCATTTGTGTTCAACAATGTTCTCAGTTGTTCTGTGTTCCCTTTTGTGTTCCTTTCTTGTACCAGACATGTTTTGGCAAAATCAATGGAGAGAATAAAAGATGCAGAAAGAGAAATTTTCTTCTTCATAATCTCTCTCTCTCTCTCTCTCTCTGGTACTGAATGGGACAGTTAAAAGTATCTTTTTCTGTCTGAAACCATAGCTTCCAACATTGACTTGGTAAATGGATTTCAATAATGGTGGCTGCCGGCTGCCATATTCTTGCAATGTTTTTGTTGACATATTCAGTGTGAGAACTATTAGGTCAACTAGTTCCTACTATGCAACACCAAAGCTTCAACAGTAACTCATGGCCAATTGAAGAACTGCAACCATGGACTAGCTTAGCTTCTTTTCTGGCCCATCTAGAACCCGATTCACTGCCACAAACCCAATTCTCAGGACACCAAATCCAGGAGACGGAACCTCTCTCTCATGTTTTTCACGGCCCAGTGAATAGGCTGAGAGGTCAATTGGGTTTTAAAACATGGATTATTTTTTATATAAATTTATTAAAGTTTAATAAGCAAAATTAGTTTTTTAAATATATCTTGTTAACATATGGAATAACAGTTAATCCTCAGCGAAGTAAAATTGCTTTGCCACTTAGAAATTCAAAATACGATATGTCAAACGATTCGCAAACTCAGTCTCTGGTTTTCGGCTTACCTTGGCCGGAACTCAACGACGGCTTGTTCTACGACGACGTCATCAAACCGTCGGATTCCGGTAATTCCATAGTTTTTTATTATTAGTATTTTAATTTTACTGCGTTAAATTTTAAACTGAAACCAATTATTTGACAGAGCTCACTTTGATTGAGTTTTACTCTAGCAAGTACAAAAATTCAGCTCCTTCACAAGGGTATTTATGCTTAATTCTTTACAATTATATTCCATTTTCTTTTCGGTTAAACTTTTTTTTTTCCAAATTATTAACTATTAAACAGTTGGTTGCAGCGAATTCAAAATGGACAGGTTCGTTTCAAAAATTTAAAAACAAAAAAGGAAATTAATTTATAGAATTAATCATTTTTAATTCTTTATAATTCCAATTTCGTCCATATGCAGATATCAGTTGATGGAAGAGTCGTTAGAGATCCAAACACAATTCTGAGGTTTCTTTTTTCTTTTTCTAATTTACGCTATGGAAATTATTTGCCAGTTTTTTAATATCTTTTGTTTAGTTTTTGAATTGATTTCTTGTTTCTTTTAGAGGTAGTTCAGAGTTAGTTTACCACAGGCTTCCTTGGAAAGAACCCGACGCGCCTCACGCGCTTGAAGTTTTGTACGAGGATGATGATATGGTAAATGTAATTTTGTGCACATTTATACCATCTTTAATCTGTGTTGCTATGACAAAGGTATTTGTCCTACATGAGTGCATTCAATTTTATCCTATGGTTTTTCGTTATCTTTGAAGAGTCAACATTTTCATTATTCAAGTCCACTTTGACATGTCGACATGCTACTTTTTAGGAAATATGTAGAGTCGAAGAAGAATAGTCTCGAACGGTTAGTAAAGTAGTAATAGTTTCTTTCTACTAGATTATGTTGAAGAAAATTTCTGTTTGGAATATCCTTTTTTGTTTTTAAGAGAAATATCCATGTTTCGAGTTCTGCTCTGGGTCTCCAGGTTGCATAGATTTATCCTTTTCAGTGTTATGGACACCTTGATGTGTTCGTGTGACATACATCTTCTCTGGCTTTTAGGTTGCATTGAAGGACTTTGGGTTTCGGTTGAATTTCTTGTTATTCTCTATATATTACCAGTACCCAAATTAGAGTGTGGGAGTTTGCAGTCGTGGTTGATGTTTGATGTAAAATTGAAATTTTTATGTTTTCAGATTGCTTTAAACAAGCCTTCCGGTCTTCAAGTTTTGCCTGGTGGTCTTTTCCAGCAACGGACTGTTTTGACACAGCTTTCATGGCGTATGAGGAAGCAGACCTCTTCCCTGGCAAGTCAAGAATCACATCCAGTTCCTGTACATCGTCTAGGCAGGGGTACATCAGGTTCGCACATTCATCATTTCTTAATTGATGCTGATAACATGACCAAGGCTTTATCTTTCTCCGTGTTCATGATCTTACTTTCTCAAGAGTAGATGTTAAGCAAGGGTGTGTTGATGCAAGGAAGTAATAAATGGAGAAATAAAAAGCTAATGTTAATTTATTTTAGAGCCCCATACTTTATCTTTGACAGTAGAGTTACAAGTTCGGCAATAGTTTACCGGAGAACAGAATTATTGGAGTAAATCATTAAATGTTGTTGTAGTGATTCTTCCATAGATAACATGTCAGCAATTTATGTTCCTTTCTATGTGATATTACTGGCTTACTTCTTTACTGTTCTTTTTCCTAATTTTATATTAATTCATTGAGCATGAGCAACAACGGAACTCTAATTATTTTTTGTGGTGGTCTGATTTGTTGCCGGTTGGCGTCTAGGAATTTTACTTTGTGCAAAGACAAAAGCTGCTAAAACTTGCCTCGCAGCATATTTTGCTGATGGAACATCTCTCATTGGAGCTAACAGGTATTGAGAGAAATCAATTTCCATCAGGCTTGCTTCCATTTGTAGCTTTTTAAGGTTCTGTTCAGTTGATGCGTTTGCCATTTGCCTTTTGTTTTCTATTCATTTTTAATTTTTTGCAAAAATTAAAAAAAAAAAAGTAAGAAGCAAATAGCAAAAGTACCAACCAAATATAGTTTAAGTCAGCAAAACCTATTTTTCCTTCTAGTAGCCTTTTTTAAAAAATGTTTTAAACAAGTGGTTATTGGAATCTCTGTTTACCTGATCGTCAGAAGTTAAGCATCATGTCTGAGTTAGTGGTTTCTGTTGACACTCATATTCTAGCTGTTTGGAGAGCATCCATAAATATATACGGAACTGAAAATAAGTTTCAGTTTAAATACGATGCAATTTATAATTCTAAGATGAGACATGTAGGAATTTTCACTATATGATGAAGTTAAATGTACATAATTTAAAGTCATCAAAATCTCCAAAGAAGACTACAAAACAAGGAATGCAATAGCTTGGGGCTAAAAATAAACAAGCCATCGGAAAAAGCAACAGCAGCAATATATAAGATGATAAAAAGTGGAAAGAGCAACTTTAGTAAGGCGAGCATTCAGTTCTCAATGCTTTAAAGCTGGACAATCGAAAAAGGAATTAAAGAAGTGTAAGGGCATGCTGTAGTTGACTGATGCAATAATAGCAGATAACTGGCTTGAATAATCAAGATGGAAGATTTTGTATTCACAATACAGATTGAATCATTCACTTTGGAGCTTTCTCTAGCTTTTATAGCCATCTTTCCAATTTTTAAATGTATATATAAGTTACTGATAAAACCATTCTTACATGTATAGCAATAGGAAAATGCAACCTAGTTGTACCAGGAAAATTTCGAAGATATATCGGGCACTTGTAACTGGGATACTTGGTGAGGACAAGGTGATGCCTGCATCAATCACTTTTTCTCATAACAATAAGAATGGTTGTTTGCATTTCTATTTATGCATTTATTTCCTATTATATGTATAAGATGGTAATTTGAGTTATCTGTATCTACCGATCTTGTGTCTTAGTTACTTTTCCTGGCATAAAGATTTACATCAACTGAAATTTGTTGCATCATAGGTTGTTATTAATCAGCCTATTGGAATTGTGCAATATCCTGGGGTGGCCAAAGGACTATACGTTGCTTCACCCTCAGGTTTGTTCATCATGTGTCCAATAGATGTCATCTTAAAAGTTCAATATAGTTTCTAATCCATGGAATTAAAAGAGCAGCACCAGCTTTTCATGAAGTTTAGGATACTGATTGATACCCTTGAGTTGCTATCACATGATGCCATCTGAAGTATCAAATGTATTAATGGCTTTTCCTTGATCACTTTGCACTTGACCAGGGAAACCTGCTTTGAGCAAAGTTGAAGTTCTTGAGAAAGATGAGCAACAAAACCACACATTGGTCCAGGTATCCAATCTTCTTTATTTTGCTCTGTCTCTTCTTTGTTTTTTTTTTTTTTTTTTTTTTGGGGGGGGGGGGGGGGGGGTGGAGGTGTGCTGTATGAAGGCTATTATTCAATTAAACATTTGGCGAACCTCTTGAAGATAGCATCTCCATGAATATTTTCATGGTTATGAAGAAACTTATATCGAGTTCTGTTTTGATTTACTTGAATTAATATTTAAGTTATTTGTTTGACAGGTTCAGATTGAATCAGGAAGGCCTCACCAAATACGAATTCATCTTTCTTTCATAGGGCATCCTTTGTTGGGTAAACGTTGAAGCATTGTTTTGTTTTTGTCAATTCAATCTTAAATGAAGTCTGGAGTTTCTTTTACTTAAATGCTGCAATTGCTGAAGGAAAGCATGTCACAACAGCATCTCTAAGTGACCCTGTTGTTGTGGTTCAAATGAGATATTATTTTTCCTATTGATCAGGTGATCCACTTTATATTGCTGGTGGCCAGCCGAGGTGCTTTGACTCCGAGTTTGTAGATGAAAATTATGCACAAGATGGGTATGACATAATAGATTTGCTTTCATTTCCTTCCTGATCTCCCTATTATTTTTCTGTGAGTAATAGCAGCTTCTCTTATGTGCTAACCTTTGCTGTGGCTTACCTTAAAATTTGAAGGTAGGCAGAATAAGAGTAAGCATTAACATAAAAAAGTATCTAACTTAATATGTATAATTGTTCATGAACTCTGTGCTCTCATTTGCCTGTGTCTGGAAATGTTCAATTGACAAAGCCTTAATATGAACAAAGTACCAAGTCCTGTTAAATTGTCCTGGATATCCATCATGAATGTCTTGTTCTGGACTCACGGATTTCCATCCTGAGCCAAGTTTCGGTTTGATGCCAAGTTAGTAAATCTTTATGGAACATTTTGCCTCCAAAATAACTGTTACAAATGATCTAGTTAAGAGTTATAATAGACTACAATATCTATGTAGGGTTTTATCAGAGTGTATTAGATATTCTGTGTACTTTATAGGTGCAATAGTCTGGAAATAAATTATTGAGAAATTGTGCAGAGGGTACCAGAGGCCGGTGAACCCTGTCCCTGGAGACTGTGGCTACTACTTGCATGCACATCGACTTCTTCTCTCACACCCAACCACAGATGAGGTAAGTTATACGCACATGAATAACTGGCACCCTAAACCCTAAAACTCCTGACTAAATCGTGAATTTGGTTTGGCCAAACTCAGTCCACTTCTTCTTCTTTTACCTTGGTCCTTAGCAACAATTTTTACAGGTTTTTGTCAATTTTGGTTGCAGATAATTAACATAACTGCACCACTTCCACCTGTCCTTCAAACACAAGATGAGGTCAGAAGGTCCAGGGAATCCCAATCCATATAGAATACCCAGTTTTGTTTACAAGGACTATCATAGAGTATGGTCAAAAAACAGTCCTATTCCTAATGATATAATTTGAAGCCCAAGTGGTAAGAGTCTACATGCAACTCTCCATTCCTGTAGGTTTGTGGCTAAAAGGGAAAAAAATTGACCAGTTTAGAGGGTGGAACCAGAAATTGGCCTTTTAACAGATTATTTTTGTGTATTTTCCATCAAATACAACAAATACAAGGCTGCTGGAATATTACAAAGCACCTAAAATATTTTACCAAAAAGACGGGACACTTCCGAACCGTCCACTGCCCTATCATTTTTTCATTAAAACAAATACAAAACTATTATACAGAGCGCAGCAAAGAAATGTTTGCCGCCAGAGGCCATCCGGCCCTCCAGTTGCTTCCTACTACCTGCCTATGTCCCCCTTACCTCTCCATGACTCTTCTTCCCTGACAATGCTCCCACTCTGCCCGCCGTACTGCTCCGTTTTCGCATACTGCATTCTTAGTACTGCTACCGGATCCGAAATACTAGGTCCCCCTACAAGTACCCCTCCTCTCCCCACAACATTCATTCCAACCATTCCTCCCCTTCCCTGCTGCTGTAAATTTGGGATTGCATCAAACCTGTTTCGTCTTTGCATCTCCGAGAACATTTCTTGCCGCTGCTTCATATCCACAGTAAACGGTGCCACCTTGGTACAATCACGGCCCCTGTACACTTGATAATCCACCACCCCATTGTTGCTGCTTATTTCCCTTGAGGGGTAAACTGACACACCATTCAAGTTTCGCTCATTACTCCGAACAACAGTCTGCAATGCCTGCTGCTCCATTTGGGATGAGGATGACGGATAGTTGACAAACGCAGCAGGATACTTAGCCACTAAGATAGCAGAGTCAGGCAAAGATGACAACCCAGTTTGTATCCTGTTCCCATCCCAGAACCCATAACTCCTCTTGGGAACATTTTCTGACGCATGATAATTATTTCGGTCAAACTTTGAAAAAGATGCATTTCCATCAACATTATTGTGACCTGTGAATTTCAAATTTGATGATTTCGTGGTCTGTTTTGGAAAATGGGCTACCTTGTCATCATCTTGGGAACTAGAATGCAGTATTTGACCAAACAGCTTGACATTGCCATTCCTGCAAGGTTTTTCTGTATCTGACAGACTCCGTGAATGGGATTTTAGATGATCATTTGCTTTTTCCAAGTTTTGCACCAGGAGTGGAAGCTCAGCCACTGATTTCGAACTATTACACTTCTGAAGATGACAATCCTGAGCCAAATATGGACCAGTAACACCCCTTTCCAACAATGAAAGGCTTTTAACTTCAGGAAGCTGACTACGACTGACATCACCATTCATTTCTTTCACAGTTGAAACTTGCAAGGGATAACCCCTTAGAATCTGGTAAGATTCAGTAAGATTCACTACCGGCTTTCCAGACAAACGGTCAGACTCGTCTCCACTCACAGATTTGTGAGCCTCTTTGTCTTCGTTCTCCTGATAATCAAGTGTTGATGACAATCTATCTTGGTTGCATACTTTCTCACATTGAAAGGCATCGGAATCATGCAATGTAGAACCTGTAGCAGTAGAGTTTTTCTTTGGCAAAAATACTGCAGAAGGCTTTTCAGCAGAGTCCAAGTCAAGAGGATCTCGATGCAGGCCTCTAGTGTTGAAGCTAAAACCTGAACAAGAACTTTTATCAATGGACTCATCACTAGTTTTATTTGAATCTAGCCTAGAGATACTTTGACTGATAGTCTCTGCACTGCATTTTATATCAGGTGCATCCACACCATTTTTGGCCAATGAAGTTTCCTGTGCCCTCAAATCATCTCCAAACCCCTCAGTAGCACAACCAGAAACTGATATAGGCTCAACCACAGCAACTAAACTAGGAGGGCAAGGATCAACTGCCTCCCGAACAGATGCTGGTACTGCAACAGTAACACCCTGTTCGGCCGCTTGCTTTCTTCCTGCATTTAAATTGGCCAAAGCAACACTTTTCTGGACCTCCACTGACTCAGTCTTGTTGCTACCAACATTCATATCACCACCACTTTCACAAATTGGCTCAGGCTGGCCCACATCAGACACCATAGTTTCCACTGCCTCAGAATCTCTATGATCTACTAGCCTCCCATTGTTTTCCTCTGATACATTCAGGTCAGTCTGCAAACTGACTTCCCCAGTAGGATCAGATTCATCCACATTCATGCTCACAATAGTGGAAGGCAAGTCCTCCTCCACTTTAGAGCCCAACTTATCACTGCAAACAACTGAGCTCTCCAGGACACAAGCATCCTCAATATCACTCCCACCACCATTGGCATCATCACTCATTGGTGTTCCCAGGTTTCTTGTTCTTGGATGTATCAAGTCCAGTCCAAGGCATTTGCGAGCCTTACTAAAGAAAACCTTGCATTGATCCCTGGATCTTGTTCCAACACATCGTGAGATCATTGCAAAATCCTTACCATACAACGAAACAGCCTGTATAAAGACAGATTTTTCCTCATCTGTCCAATCAGCAGGATCCATTTCCCCACAACTCTCATCTGAACAAGTATCATCATCTATATTCTGAGTGACATCAGATGTTGAAGGCCTTTTGACCACAGAATCAACTTTTTGGCACTTCCACTCACGTTGGTAACTCTCCCCAGGGTCGGCAGAACTAGTGATACAAGAACTCATTGCCTCTGAAGACAACGAACCACATATCCCTGCTAGAACATCAGCAGCTACAGTTTCTCGGTCATTCCCAATAACATCAAAACTGCTTGACCTTTCTACAATGCTATCATCAACTCGTGATGTTTTAGAATCAAAACGCCCTCCCAAAAAGATCCTACCGGCAGATGTCTGCCGATTTCGCATGCCACTTTCTGCATGAGCTGCTATAACTGAAGCCTCACCCAGAACATCAAGGGAGGCAGCATTCAATTCACGGCTCCATTTTTTCCCTGATGTCAACAAGTAGGTATTAGCAGTTGACTTCCCTTGCTTACTCAGATCAAGCTTCTTCTTTGTTTTCTCAAAACATTCAGATTTGTGGTTTTTGTAATAGAACTCAACACAGTCTGCGGTTGTCTTATGATCAAGAAAGGAGGCAATTTTTCTAAAGTCCTTCCCAAAGGCAGCCAACTTATCCATAAAAATCTCCTTCTCTTCAGATGTCCAGGGATTGATCAAAGCTCTTTCCTTCTCAACAGCACATGGATCTTCAACTAATCCATTACTAGAGATAAACCTAGAAACCTGCTTCTCTTTCTCATCCAAAAATAATGCTGGCATCTTCAAAGCATTCCTGTAGAGCCTGACATGGGAATCTGAAAGCAGTTTGCTCACAAAATTAATCATCTCTACATTAGATTCCAGGCTCAGATTTCCTGCTGCAAAACAACCAGAAAAATAATTAGAGAATATGCATCACTACTGATAAACCCTAAGTCCTTAAAAAACCACGAAAACATAAGGCAAAAGCTCATAAATTTAAAAAAAAAATTATCAAAATACATATCAGCAGCATTAATAAAGGCTAATCGATGTCAAAAGTGACCTGCTTATTACACTGATTCTAAATATACTCAAACAGTTCCATTAGAAACAACAATTACCACAGAAGAAAACATTTAAGAAAAAACATAAGATACTTTTTCATGTTTTTTACAAATTTTCACCAGGAAAACTGAAGCCATCAAGAATGCATTTTATAATCTACTATGTCACAAGCATAAGAGATAACTGCAGTGAAGCAGAATGTTAGGCTGCATTTAATGCATCAACCATAAAACTACCAAACAAAAACAGATATATTCTAATTTCTAACATTTTGACTATTCATTACTACTTAAATCTCAAGCTACAAAACATACACGGCCAACCCAAACCCATCCTTTGAATTAAGCAAATACAGTTCAATCTCCAACATGCAATCCCCAATTTTTGTGCATTTTCACAAAATGCAATATCGCCAAGAGACCAGGATTCTTTGAAAGGTTTTGGAATATACAACATAGATATCTCATTTTATAATCCACAAGAAGCATAGAATTCTGCCAAATCAAATACTAAAATGATATCCTCCCAAGCAGGACCCAGGAGCTAATTCTCTACTGAAATAGTTCAGCAGGCAAGTAATCTGTGCTACCAGCTCATATCTAATGCATAAGGTATTGAGGAAGATGCACCACAACACATCCAACCCTTCACTCACCAATATCAACTTCAAAGACAAAACATGGTAGACTAGTTCTATTAACCTCAGGCTTCTAACAGCAAAATAACAAATTTACAAGAAATCATAATAAGAGTTGAACTATAAATGCAATGAGTTTTACCAGACAAAGGGCAATATACTGTTACCCAGAAAATCCATTAACTAAAGCCAAGAATCTATAATATCATTAATGACTGGCCATCCAAAAAAATGGAATAGGAATCAAAATAAAGTGTAACATACTTGAATTAAGGGAAGGCCGTTCAACCACATGAAAATCACAAAAGAACTAGCAACACATAAAAACTACTCATCAGGAGGGTCAAACAATTACCAGGAGAAGTGAGTCGAGAACGAATGGAGGACCGATGCTTTTGGTAGCCACCAAGTGTTGAACGTAAGCTCAGTTCATATTTCTTCTGCGACTTTGCACGATATTTTCTTATCAAAGGCGAACGCATATCTTCCTTCCACGCATGCTGAAATGCTTTAAACTTAAGCATCAAAACTCTCTCCTTAAATCTTATGCACTGCTTCCGCTTTACAATTTTTTCCCTGATTAAAGAATCAGTCTGCCAGCATGCTCCATTGGCAATTTCAGAAATAACGCTACACCAATCTTTTGGCAATAAGTTATTAAATACTTTAGAAGCACTATTTGCCAATTCCTTATTGGTAGCGATTATTACATCATACATTATATTTTCTATGTCCGCAACAGAGTTTGAAGGTTCTGGACCATGCACATCATTATCAATCTTTTCAAGTGCACTCCCTTCCCCCGAAAAGGGCACACTAGTCCCTTCATTACTTGAACCAGGAGCTAAATTCACCTCCCCCATTGTTGTCAATTGAACAGTGCCCAAATCACCAGAACATTCATGAAGCTTAACATCAGATGGAGAAACTGCTTTTTCCAAAGATGATGGTTCCACAAATTTAGATGTAGCCGTTCCAGGACTATCAATATCCCCATCCTTTGCATCAGCATTAACTTCTTCCAAGTCGCCATTACAAAGAGGCACCTTCTCCTCAAGAGCATCACCACAAGGATCAATTTTCAAAGGAGCAGGTCGAGGGATCATATTGGATATGGCTTCCAGTTCCTCACAGGCTCTTCCATTTTCCTCCATGGGAAGAGAACTGGATGTTGCTGGGCATGGATATCTGCTTCCAGAGTTCGCTTTCAACGTCTTAAGCTCATTTTCAAGTGAATCAATTTCAGATTCAGTCGTTTCCAATGCCTTCAAAACGTCACCTTTCCATAGTAGCAACTTATTCATTGCAGTAGACCGAACAAAACTAGAATCCACCGTACTAGGATCATCAGATTGAAGCAAATCAACAAGTGAAGAGCCCATATTAATAATCGAGTTCATATCCAATTTCTCTAAATTAAAAGAAGGTCCTTCCAGATGATTTTGAGAACCAAGACTTGGAGAACCACATAAATTACTAATATCATTATCAATATTTGCAGCTTTGCCAAATGATTTCTCTTCTACACCTGCAACAACCAGGGATATTTTGATAATTAATGAGAAAACCACAACTCAGAAAGCAAATCCATATGCAAGAAAACAAGTACAGGGAGAAGGGGTATCATTTCACCACCAGCAATTAGATATTTTCCAAGATAAAAAAACCATTACAAAGTTATATAATTTGGACAAGATTTGAAAGCTAAAGAAAATTAAAGAGGAAAACATCTAAAGAATAAATCAGTCCCAAATACACAAATATCTTTCATCACAGTTTTCAACATAGGTCAAACTCTCAATTGGAAACAACTAATCTTGCCAAATAGTTGTCATTTTTCCTCCTTTCTGACAAGGCCTAGAATTCTACATAGTTAGGTTCTATGCCTTAAAGAGATGGCACCTTGGTGACAAAAAGAGAAGAGCCATCACCTCATAAAAACATAGACTTAATTACAATGAGTTTGCTTTAAGGGGGAAGTAGAGAGACAAGAACATATTTTTATTCAACTAGCGGTTCTTAAGCCATGAAAACAGTGGACAATGCGGTCATCGTAATGACAAGAGTCACATAACTATCAAACTAAAGCAAGTAAAAAAAGCATGTACAATGCAGAATACCATGATCAGTTCCAAACATAAATTTGATTGGCCACATGGGCCTACAAGATTATTGTCAATTAGATTACACACAATCCAACCTTATCAATTTCAAGTTACTAAGAAGGGTATGGGGGGAGAAGTGGAGAGTCAAGAACATATAAGCAAACAAGGGTCATAATTATAAGAAAAGTCACATGACTGTCAAGCTAAAGCGGTTATATAAGGAGAATAATAATAATATTAATAAAGCACAGATTATATGTTTCTCAAACCAGTTCTGAGCAACAATCCAGTTCACCAAGCACACCTTCAATATTATTGTCAATAAAATTCACGGGTTCCAGATAACTCTGCTTAACACTGAATAAATATATAAGAAAACCTAAGATTTACCTGGTGAGGAACTGCAAGCAACCGATGAGGGAGTTGCAGGAGAAGCACAATCAGAAAATCCAAGAACTCTAGGGCTCTTTTCTGCCAAGTTTGAACCGAGGGAATTGTTAGGTTCTGTATTACCAACAGAAATTGTAGCCACACCTCTATTCATGCTTGTATCAGGGCCTTCAACTTTCTTTTTTTCATATTTTGCAAGACCCTCGCCCCATCCAAGGCGTGGTTTCTTTCTTGACATTGTCTCATCAGAAGGTGCAGCAGATGTGACGCAGGCTGCTGCATCTCCAGAAGGGGACTGGACTGGGGTCAAATTTTTCTGTTGTAACTCGAGCTTCCCTTCACCAGAATCTACACCTCCTAAGCTCTTTGAGCTACTTGAATGGCTAAAGCCTGAACCCCGTGAAGACAAGCTTCCAGAGCGGCTCCACTTAAGAGGCTTCCAATCCATCGAGCCTACTGAGTTTTCTCTCTCACATCTCTGTCCTGTGCCCAACCCATTGACACCACTTGTCTTATTATCATGCTGATCTTTATGAAGCTGATCCCATGTGCTTACAAAGTCAGAATGAGCATGAGAAGGGTATGTTAGCATATCATCCACTGACCTCTGTTCATTATTCACATCATGAGGCCTCCCAGGAGTGTTTGGGGACCCATTGCTCATTTCCCAAGAATGAGCTCTCCAATCTCTCTGGCTATAAGACGCTCTGTTGTTTTCCCTACTGCTGTTTCGGCTATATTTCCCATCTCCACGAGAAACTGACTGACGGCAGCTCTCATCATCCAGCATCTTGTCACCTGACCGAGATGGCACGTACCCATGACCACCATTCTCTTCGGCAAACAGGTGCCAACTGCCCTGCTTACCATGACCTTCATAAAATATTTAAACAACAAAGGAAAAAATACAAAACCATTAACACATGCAAGGTATATGTATTCTTCCAAATCCCAGAAAAAAAAAACTCAAATCTCTCAAGTCTTCCCCAAAGAAGAAAAAAACCCAAAAAAATAGAATATATTTCCTAGAAAAAACTAAATTTCTCCATTTAATAAATCAAAGTGCATGTTCTTCAATGAATCAAAGACAAAGCAAATTCAATATTTCCTACCTCCAAAGATCAAAAAAGAAAAAGAAAACAGTACCAGAAAACCCCAAAAAGAACACGTTGGTTCCTTCAAAAAAAGCAAAAAAAAAAAGAATATTAAAAAATTAAAATTATCCATTACCCAAAAATCAAACTATATGTTCCTCTTTGAGCCCAAAAATTAAAAGAAAAATAAATGCTTCCTATCCCTAAAGAAAAAAAAATTACTCAGGAAATCCCAGAATGTTTATTTCTTTTATTTCTTAAATAAAGCAAGAAGAGAAAGAAAAACTTTCCAGGGAAGAGAAAAAGAAAAACTCCCCATTAACTACAATAAAGGTATCTATTCTTCAAAGAACCCAAAGGAATGAAAATTTCTAATATTTCCAAAGGAAATCAAATCAAAAACTAAAACACCCACGGATCTAACCAATTCTTACTTCTTCCCTCCCCATAAAACCCATCTCGCAAAACTCATGCTGATACAATCCTATCCTTCAAATAAGGCTTAAAATAAGGGACTGCGGTGAAACAAACGGCGTAAAAGGAAGGAAAGAACTTACCAGGTGGACGACGCAAGTCAGCTGATCCCCAACGAGTGAATTCTCTAAAGGACCCATGCTGATACGACGACATAGAAGACGAGTCTCTCCATCGAGCCGTCGACGGCTGCTGTGGCTGCGACTCCGTCCTCTCGTGCTTCCTTTCCTTGTAAAAATCCTTCCGATCCCAAGGCAACGGTTCTGGCGGCATCAAATCGCATGAGGCAGCACCACCCCAACAAAACGCCACCGTTTTTCTTCTTTTTCCACAAGATACCAAACCCTAGAAAAAACCTAGCGCTTCTTCTCTACAAAAAAAAAAACCACCGGTTGTTACTAGGGTTTTCTAACTTCCACAAATCAGAACGGCGCCGCAACAGAATAAATCTATGGCTCTTTTCTTAAAAAAACTTACCGAACCGGATTTTGCGGCGTCAGTGAACCGGATCCCACAGCGTGGTATCGGTGGTGATCTTCAGCTTTTGAAAGGTTATCTCTATTTAATCGGAATAATTAAAGAGAAAGCGGAAAAGAGTGAATTTGCTTGGATTTTCTCGGGTTTTGTTGGGTTTCTCTGTCTAATGTTTGTTTGGAAAGAAAAATCTGTGGGGGCGAGAAAGTGAGAACGTGAAGCCGATAAGGGACAAAGAAAGCCTTGAGAGAGAAAGAGAAGTGAGAGATAGGCATCCGTATCTCAACACCTCCATTAAACCAAATTTCAATCAACTTTCACGTCCGCTAAAATTATTTAAATTAAATATTTAAAAAATCTTTATTAGATTTATATTTATTTACTTTATAAAAATATAATAAAATAAAACCTTTTTTATTTTTTGTTTTTCTTTTTTGTAATTGTCAACTTTTTTTATCTTTTGGAAATGGACCCGCCCTTTGCGTCCTCATTTAATGCCCCGAAATTGCCCTTGGATTTAATCAGAAATTACGAAAACCGAAAAAAGTTCAGTTTTTCTGTCAGTCCCTCTTTTTCTGCTGACTGATTTGCCCTCGTTTGATTTTCAGAATGACAACACTTGCGTGTCATTTTGTGGTCGCAATGCTTTTTTTAAATTTTGAATTAATTTTGCTTTTCGTTTTTCCTTTTTCTAATTTATTTCTTATTTTATTACGTGTCAAATGGCTTTATAATTTAAAATGCATAAATATATCCAGTAAAAATTAGAGATATCATCGTTTAGAGAAAAAAATTCAATTAAAAGAAGAAATAAGTTTTATATCTAATAGAATCTAAAACAAATTATTGAGGATTAAATTTGCAAATTAAAATTTGATAACAAAAATTACAATAAAGTCTTATTTTTGAATTAAAAAAATAGATAGTTTTTATATAATTTAATATGACAATATCTTTTGAAATGCTTTATTTTTTCAACGGATTTTTTAATATAAAAATATTAATTAGATAATTATTTTTCTTTTGAAGAAAATCAATTTTAAATTTTTAAATTATCATGAAATTAAGAGTTAATCCAAACACTTCTTACTTAAATATTCATATATATATGCATATATATGGTTTTATTAGTTATACAATAATTAAATATTTCAAATATATTATTTAATCACATTTTTATTTTTTTGTAATTGAGTGTATATTTTTATGCGACAGTTTCATTTTCATTTTCATTTAATAAGAATGTTTTTTATGCCATTTTATTTTCTTCTCATTTTCAATTTTTTCTTCAACCCTATTGAAGAAACCAATTAAGCTAAAAAATTATGCCTCTAAAAAAATTTAAAAACTTCCACTTTATGTCATTTTAAAAATATGCCTCCAAAAATTCTTAAATAAATTTTATTTAAGAATGTATTTTATGTCATTTAAATTTTAAACTTCCATTTTAATATGCCTCTAAATTATTACTAATTAAAAAAATTATTGAATTACTACGTTTTACACTTCAATAACATAATTAAATAAGAACTAACTATAAATTAATAAAAAATTATTAATTTCAGCAAAAAAATTATAGATATTAATAAATATATAGCAATTTTATTGGTTATTATTATTATTATTATTATGTTCAATTTCTGCTAATTTACACATGGCACAAAGAGAATATTGCTTGTGGCGTTTCAAATTTCATCCCTCAAGGTAAGATTATAAACTACTTTTCTTTTAAAAAATTATTAATATGTATGTTAAAAAATTAATAATTAAATTTGATAAATATAAAGATATAACAATATTTTAATTTTACTTATAAATTTAAAAATTCTATCAGCAATATATAAAATAATAAAAAGATAATAATTCATTTTATATTTTGCCATTTGCATCCCAATTATTCATCATGCTTACCTTATCTCTTGGTTTCTCTTTTTTTCTTTTAATGTAAAAATTTATATATTTGTTATATGAATTTGAAGTTTTACACTGTTTTGATAGCGTGAAAACAGTGCAAAATACTACCTAATTAAGAAAAGAATAACATTTATTTTTATTTAAATGGCTGTTGGGTTTGCTGAAAATGAATTCTTGAAACAAAAAATACCTTTATTTGTGAAAATACTTATCTAAAGTTAACAATTTTCTCCTCCTTTTGATAACTTTTTCAAAATTAGAAAAAGAAAATACTTCCTCTCTCGAAAGCAATTTGCCTATATATATATATATGTAAGTATGCATTCACGGACTCAAACTCAATCCCATTTTTAGATTTTTTATTTTTTCAGTTTTATTCTTTATGTCAATTTTCATTTCACGAAATTGTTAATAACTTTGAAACGAAAAAAAAAAAAAGACTGAAAAAGTATTTTTTACTAATTAAGCAAATGTAGGGCAAGTTTTTATTTTTGAAATTCATCCAAAGCCACATATTTTATTTTTCTTTTCAATTACTCAATTAAACTCTTTCCTTTTTGGTCAAATGCCAATTAAATTAACCAAAAAGGAGACTTTTTGTTTGTATTGGTTAAAAAAAAAAGCTTTTTTTTTCTGCTTAAACCAAAAATATCTTAATCCAATAAATTGCTTTGGCACCAAGCATGCCAGGCTTAGGCAGCTATGACCAATTTAAGAAATTTTATCTCTAAAAAGTCAAAATTCAATAAAATGGCTTAAAAATCTCTTGACTGGTTTTTTAGTTTCAAAATTAATTAATTTCTTTGGGATTTGGTCAAAATTTAACACTAAAATTTAAATATGCATTAATATTATTTTTGAGAAATTAAAGGGAGAAAGAAGTGGAACAAAATTTTCACCAACTTTCTTTCCTTGTCTCTAATTTTCCATGACAATCCCTTTGCAAATTGGTAATTAGTATTTAATTAATTGTGGACCTATTTACCTTGACAAAAAATTATGAGAATAATTTTACAAAGTTTTATTTTGTCACTAAGACAATAATTTCCTCATGGCCCCCAACATGATTTATTTTGTTTCCTCCCTTGATCAAGGAAGATGTGTAATATTGGACAGCCAACTTCATCTATTTGAGACTGAGTGGCCTACCTCTATTAGGGACCATTTCTTGGTAGATGCCCTGTCCTCAAAATCACTTGTTTTTTTTACCTAACATTTGAGAATAATTTTATGTAACATGGTATAAATGTGAAACGTAAAATGTTACGTAATCATGTCACATTTTATTTATTACAATAATCAGTATCATGTGACATAAATAATAAGTAAATTAATTATTAATATTAATTTAATTAAATAAAAAATTAATTAAACATAATAATAAAATAAAAATTATTTAATTTTTAAAAGTAATTTTAAAATATTAAACCTATTTCTTTATTTGTGTTTTTTTTCTTTTTTAGCTCATCTACCAATGATAATTTTTCTACGTTGCATATCTACACGTACAGCTAATCTAATGCCTATATATTGAATTCTTAAACTTGATTTAATTTAAAAATATTAAATCTAGTTCTTTATTTGCAATTTTTTTTTCTTTTTTAGTTCATCTACCAATGACAAATTCTCTACGTCGCATATCTACCCGTACAGCTAATCTAATACCTATTTATTGAATTCTTAAATTTGATTTTCTAAATTTCTAAAAGTTGGTGGAGTTAGTTATTTATTATCATTATTATTATTCTGAAATTGGGGGAAAGGGTCCGAATCCTAAAGCAAGGAGATGGTGAGAGCTAAATGCTTGAGTGCTTGAGTGCTGCTTATCTATTATTATTATTATTTTAAAATTAAAAAATAAAAAATTTTATTTTATTTAAAAAAATTATGTATTAATTAATGAGTAAAATATTTTAATGTTAATTATTATTATTATTATTTAGGAGACAATGGGCTGAAATTTAGCATATATATAATTAATGACAAAGACCCAATTTTCTACTTGGATTTGTTACATAATTTATAACATTTTCATTAAAAAAGTTATTATTATTCCATAAATGCTTAGGAAAAAGGAATTAGTATTTTTCTTCTTTGTAAAACTTGCTGGTAAGAATGCAATAGATGGTGAATGGAGTAGGGAGCTTTGGTCCACTGACTTGTGAAAGACTAATCAATTGAGGTCAAATCTAAGGACCACTCAAGCCATCACTTGCACCTTTACTTGCTATTGACTCTTAGTCTTTTACCATTTGAAAATATTCTCCTAATATTAGAAAATTCAGGGGTTTTAGGTTTAAATGTAGGATAAAATTCAGCCAAGAGGGGACATGCAGCTAGAAAGATTAAATGTGGGGTGGTTCGTGCTGATGGTATTTGGACCGGTCCTATGGTGTGGATCCGGCACTGGTAAGGAGGGAAGAAAGGGAAAGCTATGGACGCGGTGGAGACAGGGACAGAGCGAGAGAGATCGGAAGCCGATCTAGCCCTTCCCCCCGCTGGATCGACGGTGGCGGGAGCTAATCTAGCGCAAGACGCCGTCGCGAAGCTGGGAGGGCCAGATTTGGTCCCAACCCATCGTGGCCAGGCTCTTGGTCGGTCGTGAGAGTAGAAGGTGAAGAAAAGAATATAGTAAATTGTTTTTATTATAAAATTAATTTTAGATATTAAGTATAATGAATTAATTTAACGTAAATGAAAATAAAAAAAACATTGACAAAAAGGGGGGAAAGAAGAAAAATAAAAAAAAAATTAAGAAATGAAAAAATTGTAGGAAAATGGAAAAAAAATTAGAGTTTTTTCTTTGGTTTAGAGTTACTTTGTGGACTTTATTCATATTTTACTATTATAAATATTTTAATATTTTATTTTCAACAATTTATTCAATTTAATTATTATCAATTTTAATGTATAAATTTTAAAATTTAGTATTTATCTATAACACTCTCGCTATGTCGTCATTAATATTAATTTTATTTCTTAATCATATTCAATAAAAACTTCTCACATTAGCATTAATATATAATTACAGAATTATTTTATTTAAAATCATGTTGTAATATACCTTATTATAAAAATAGATAAGCCTAATCCATACTTAAATAAATCTAATAGAATAGCTTTTAAAAAATAAAATTACCCTAGAATATATATAAAAAATTAATATTTTAAAATTAAAAAAAAATTAATTTTACTTATAAAATTTGCCCCCACATCGTCAAGATCGAATTCTAAATTAGACAAAATAAAAGTTATGAAATGTAAAAAAAAAATTCGACTCCAATTTTAGAAATATTGTCCATCAAGATTCTTGAAAAAGAAAAGGAAAGGAACATTTCTTTAATAAAGACTAACGACATGAAGAATATGGTGGCTTAGATCATGTACATCCATGTTTATTCCTACCTTTTTCTATGAGCAACCAATTTACAACTGTGCAATAAATAGTAAAAAAGGGTTTTTTTATTGTAAAAAATAAGAAAAATAAATAAAGGTACATCTAATTCTTTGACCCAGTTTGCAAGAAAAGAAGTCCATGCTGCCCAACCATCTACATTCTTTTCCCATTATTTTCCCTCATTTATTAAAGAAAATAATTAATAAATAAAATATTAGTTGTCTTTTTAAAAAAGTATTTATTGTCACTTGTCTGAATTTAAACTCAATCTAGTATGATCTTAAGCTTTAAAAATAGGGTGTAAATAAACCTATAAATTACAAACATATATTTTAAATTCAAAAAGCATATATTCATATTTCTATACTTAAGATTTATCTCACTTTTTATTGATACAAGATCCATAACACTATGGCAAAGTTTAACATTCGAAAAAGAAAAATAAACAGTATGAGATATTTATTATTTGTAATTATTTTTGGACTTGGTTGGAATTGAATCATGTCAAATTCAATAAAGAATTGAGCAACGTTTTGCATTATAAAAATTAAGAATGAACAAGAGATGTACCAAAAATAAAAGGAATCTTTTTTTGTCTATCTATAAAAAGAAATACGGGAGATTTTTTAAAATGATTTTAATGTCCTTTATTTCTATTTTTCATCCATTGAAATAAAATATATATATTTTTTAATAAAAACAAATACCTAAAGTTTTGACATGATGGATGGTTGGATAAGTACCAACAGCATTTCTGTCAATATTTTTGTCTCACTTGATATAACAAAAATTTATTAGATAAATTCAAGTATAAATTTAACGATTTACGAAAATATAAATTATTTATAAATAAGTGAATTAATAAATTTTTATCATATTGGGTAAGAAAAAAAAATAGTTGTAACATGTGGAGTTACTCTTTCGTTCTCATAATAAAAGGCATACCATTTTTTTTCAGTTTTTGTTTGGTAAAATATTTTTAATGAATTTTTGTAAAAAAATTATAAATTGCAGTTTGCATTTAATCGAGGACTTGATCATCATTTTTGGAAAAGCTCAAGGGCGTATATGTAAAATCGGACACGTTTCTCACCTTCGCACGCTCTGTTTGGTTTCAGTTGAGTTTCGCACTTCGCACTTTCGCAGGCAAAGACGAAGAAGTCAAAACCACAAAACGCCAAAAGGTGCCCACGTCAGCACTACGGCACGTGCTCGACGCACATGCGAACGACCTCACTTTGGTGGAATGTCCTAGATAAACACGTGAAAATTTCTCGCACGTGCCATCGGTCGTTTTTACAATAATCCAACTTGTACACTCCAAAACAGCGCGTGAGAAAATATCTAGGGCTAACGTGGCGCATCTCAAGCGGCATCTTCCGAGCCCGTCGGCAGCAAAAATGCTGATTCCTTAAATTTTTTTATTTTAATTTTTTACCCTTATATTTTATAATTCTTTTTTAAAGTAAGGTTTAGAATGACAATAGTACCCTCTACATTTCCCAAAAATATATTATATAGTGTCAAATTAAAAATAGTTAAAATATGATTTTTAAAAAGGAAAATTGCTTCTAGAAGAGACAATAATATTAATTATAATTTTTTTTAATGAATATCACCTTTAATCAATTCTAATAGGCACAAGTAACAGGTATGATAATATATACTTTGTAATTGGGTATTTTTATTATTAGATTCGATCAAATAAAATTAAAATATTTTATAATCGAGTTTGAATAATAAAATTATTATTCATGATAGGTTTGAGTGTCTAAAAAACAATGAAGACTTTGCATATACATTTATTTTTAAAAAATTATTCCTAAAAAAAATCTTACACTTTAGAATGGTATTTATGTAATTTTAATTTTGACAAAGGGTATTTATATAAATTCAATACAACAGGAGCTGTCAGAAAAATAATGTGCGCTTCCCCAAGTTTCCAGTCTCCACTGTCCCAATAAGTCAAAGTTTATTACTTCAACTTTTTAGAAAGAGAAGTTCATTAAGGGAAGTTATGGCATTTCTATAGTGTGTAAGTGACAAGATTCAATGTTTCGTGGAACGCCACCACCATTACAATATAATGTCACTGCACCCTTTCAGCCGTTGATATTGGTGATAAGTGTAAGTCAAAGACTGTAAATGATTAAAGTCACAAAACGAGTTTTTTTTTTTTTGTTTTACATTTTTTCCTATTGAGCCACGATTTATCATTTGATTTGTACTTTTTACCAATTTTACCCGTTCTCTTTAGATTTACCCTCCCCTTTTAATTATTTTTTTGAGTTCATATTTTTAATTTTAAAAATATATTTATTAAATAAAAAAAAATTTTGTCTAAAACTCGTCTCAATCTTTTACTGATATAGAAACACAATTGTACAATATTCTTGTTGCACTGATTTGTTCGCTTATAAAAAACAATGACTCACTATAGTCCAGACCTACCTCGACCTTGATGTATCTTACACAAGAGAAAGTTAAATAAATTTTAATATCATTTTGTTACAAATTTATATTTTCAATTCAAAATATTTGTCGATTAAATTAAGAAAAACCCTCACTTATAAATCTAATATCCATCACATCTATTACTAATATAAAATTCTCATCGTAAAGATGATTTGCTGAATGAAAAAAATACAAAAGAAAAATGCAATATCAAAGTTAATATAGTAAAAAACAATCTACCTTTGTAAAATTAGTCTTTAACCTATTTCTCACCAACTCTTTACTTTAATTTGAAGTAAAATTGATATTATACTAACTCTAACAATTTGACACTTAAAACCAAACTTATCCCTTTTTTATTTCTTTAAGTTTTCATTTATGGTTTATTATTTTACATAATCAAGATAAAAATTCAAATGACATTGAGATTTAATGGATTCTCATATGTCTTAAAAATTATAATGATTTGACAAACATATTCGTTTAATTTAATATTTTAATTCAAAAACTTTAAATTCGAAATAAACAAAATAATATTTATAAAATTCGAGAATTATCTCTCATCATGTAACCCGAAAAAATACCATAAATAAACAAACAAAAACTTTCCTCAATTTATAATAATCTACGTTTGCTTTCCTTGTAATGATTGTTTCAGAGCAAGTTCAACAATAATATCAGTTCCACTGGTGTGGTGTAATTATTTTATCACCAAATGTATCATCACCGTATGGCTCATCTCCATGGATTATTTATTTAGAGTACTCAATATAGTATTTGATTCTGCAGAGCTGCAGGCCAGGGAAAGTGTGGAATGCAGCACGATAAAGGAAAAAAAAATAATTATTATTTAATTAAAAAAAGAAGAAGAAGAAAAAACCAGTTATCCAGTAGATTGTTGCCATGGAGTGTAGCAATTATATCATATATCAGCTGCAATGGCAGCTCTGGCAAGTCTCTGCTAGTATACTATGTGTGTGTTTTCAAGTACTGACCAGTACTGTTGTGGGGTTTCTGGAGTTATTAATTTTTGGATTCATGAAATTAATTAATGCACCCGAAGTTTAAAATAAAGTGAGAAATGGGGAAGAGATATGATATGACAAATGGGTACTTATTTTGCATTCAAAAAATAATTAATGAATTTTGGAGGGTAAATGGTACTTATTTACACTGCAATAAATTTTTTATTTTTAAATTTTTAAGTATACTTTTTTTTTCACAATTAATATTAATATTAAAAATGTAATTTTTGTTAGTGTATGTAATCTTTATAACTTCATTTTTTTTATAATACTGTTAAAATTTTATATAATATAAAATTAATTTATAAACAAGTCATTAAGATCAAATTAATGTTACCATTTTCCTATCATCATTCTGGAGAGATTTCAACCTTAGCTTTTAGTGGGTTGTTGGCATAAATTTAAGGAATGTGCCCAATTTCTCATATGAATTATTTTAAGATTTGAATTTACAATTTCGAGTCATGTTACTTGTCTTGATATTTGTATCTTTTAAATATTTATATATATATATATGAATGCGCACATGTAGTAATTGAATAAATTCAGATGTGTGTACGAGTGTATCAATTCATTGATAAATCAAGTAATTCATAAATGAGATATTACAATCAAATCACATCGAGTAGGGAAGAAAATGTCCAAACAAAAACGATCAGACAAATGGTATGTCTTCAATTTTTATTAAAGAATCTTCTCCCTGTTGACTACTTGACTTACCTAAAGCAAATAAGTCAGCAGTCTACCACTTTCTTCAGCTTTAGTCCTTTTGAAGTCTTTGCCCAATTTCTCATATGAATTTATTTTAAGAATTGAGCTTCAAATTTTGAGTCAAGCTATTTTTATCTTAAATATTTATAATCCCTAACATAAACACTTAATTATCGGATAAATTTAGATGTGTGAACGTATTAATTTTTTGATATATCATCTGATATATAAAAGAGATATTACAATCAAATCAATGTAATACGTTTATTTAAAAAAAAAAAGAGTTAAATTCGAATATCCGTTTTTAATGTAAAAAGAAAAATCCAAAGACTTTTTAAGGAAAAAGTCATTATGGTTTGTCTTGTATTAACATAGATAGACAAAGAATTAGAGGAGTTTTAGGCCATAAGTTGTGTTTTAATATTGTTATTGGTTCTTTCTAAGCTGGTCGGTGCTCAGTAACCAAAGAATAAAACTCATGCCTCTGTTTTCTTTTATGGGAGTCTGTATTTTCTAGATATGGACCTTGTTGCAGAGGCCCATCAGTGAATAATAAGGCCCAATAATTGTGGAGCGCCTTAGAAAGTTCAAAGGTAGAGATAGAAACATATCGAATAATAGAATATTACAAAAAGAAATCACAAAAATGTAAAACTATATAACAAGAAAACAAAATGACAAAGATAGTGCATTGGGTTATATTTAATAAAATAAAATATAAAATTAATTTATTTTTTAAAACCAATTACGAAAACAAAACCTTAATTTAAAACTCTTCAAAACAAATAAAAAATTAAATATCGAGACGAATATAATAATATATGAAATTATATATGCATTCAGTCAATATTTCTATTTCTATCTCTTCTTTATGAATTTCAAATTATTAATCTTGATTGTTAATACGATGCTAATGTCTACTTTTCAAAAAAAAAAAAAAAACGATATAGATGTCAAAATTCCTTTTTCTTTATTCTAATAGTTAGACTACAAAATTAGGGTGCCTATCTTCATCCTTGATTTAGATTCATGCAATTAAAACTTTCTTCTTTTTTTAGCAAAGACAAGAAGATAAAAGGGTTAAATTAAATTATAGCAATATTTAATTTTCACAAATCATGCCAAATATATATTTTTTATTTTCAAAGCAAAAGCTGACATGAAATATATATATATTTAAAAAAAATCTAAGCTTGGAGTATGGCATGATGGTTTTGGCCCATACCAAAGGCCATCATTTTCAATCCTTCACTTTGCAAAGTTGTCAACATGGTAGGTCCTTCTTGCTTCTTTGTTTTTATGTTTGCCAGTTGATCACTCTATGCTTCTTCTCTATATGCATAATGCCCTAGCTCTTTTTTTGTATCCTCTCTAGCCCCATGCAGACTTTATCTTTTGTCCTTTGAAGCTTTTCCTACCCCAATTTTCTTTACATTTTAAATGCATAATTGTCATAGAAAAGGTAGAATAATTAAATTAAATTAAGTTAATAGAAGTCCTTAATTTCGTTCTTTGAAAGAAAAAAAAAACAAAATTCACATGTCTTAAAACATAATATATACATCTATCTTAATCATCCAACCCATCAATTCATTCTAAAAAAACGTTTAAATACATATACTTACAATTTTATATTCAAAATAACAATTAGGTTAAATTTTTAACTTTGTTTAATAAAGTCGAAAAGATTTTTCGAAAAGGGTTTTTAGATTGTTTTTTTGTTTGAAATGAAAAAAATCTTTTACGAATGTAAAATATTTTACAGGTTAATTAAAAAAGTATAAAATATTTTTTATTCTATTGCAAACCCTCAAGACCTTTACCAGAAGCAAAAATGAAGTGTAAAAATTGTTGTATACAACCATCCAAAGGAGATTTTATTCGCCCACTGATTTTCCACTCAGCCATAAGTCTGTCTTTCTGTTTTTCCCGTGGGCCTTTTGTGTGATGGTCCAGTTTCCACATGTCTCATGGTTCGGACCCATTGGACAGGGGCGGTCTCCATATATGGTTTCTCTCCAAACCAAGGGTGTAAAAACCGACCTAAACATGATGGACCCATGTGGGAGCACGTGGGGTCCTGGCCTGCACTTTCGTCTCTACCCTAATCAGAATAGTTTGGTGTGGACTGCCTGTCACCATATTCATTCTCAAACAAAATTGTACCAAAAGGGTAAGCACTGGAAAGGAGACGGAATGTGAAGTTGTATAGGTTCAAAAGGTTATTTTTGAGCTAGTTTAATTTAAACCTAATTATTTAATAAATTATTTGAATTTTATAAATACTTGATTAGATTTTTGAATTATTATGTAAACCCGTACTCGAATATCTCAAACATTACTTATTAAATACCCGTACTTGTTAAATATTCATTTCAAATTATTTTTATGTATATTATTAATAAAAGTATAATTAATATATTAAAGTTTGTTCATAAAAGTAAATTGAAGTTCAAAATCATATTTAAAACAATTAATAAATATTAATATGTATTACATTAATTTAAAAAATTATAAATAAAAAATAATATATAAAACTAAAATTTAATATTAAAAATTATTATTTATATTCAAATTTGAATAATAGGTATCTTAAAATCATTGTCCGAATCAGTGACGGACCTAAATCCGTTTATAAGATACCTATTAACATCCCTGTACAAAAGTGAGATGAGATTACATGAAATATAGATTATACATAGATCATTGACTTGAAACTTGAACAATTTTGGAATATGTAGGTTCTAATTATTTCATCAATTATTGTTAAGAACTGTGGTCCACTGACTTTAGGAGAGAGACAGAGAGAGTCATGGATTAATTAAAAACTCTTATCCAGTAAAAAGAAAGTAAATGATTGGAGTATTTGTTAATCCTCCTCCATCATGTTCATTAGATTCAATTAAAAGCTCTCCACCTTTTTCATTTATTTTAATGGATTTTAAGTCCAAAAGATTGAATTTCCAGCACCAAACCCATGTGCACATCTTACTGTTTTTGGTGAAATAGCATAGAAACAGCACACAACAAAATAAAAGACAAAAATATCAATACAAGGCCGACAATGGATGTCTTTTAATCGAATACCTTACCTTATATTTGAGTTTAAAACGAATTCATATAGTAAATTTGTATTAATGCATTTAACTTTGATTAATTAGCATGACACAAAGGTACTTAAAAAATTAATTAAACTCAAAACTATTCATACTACATCACAACTAATCACAATCAGTGATTAAATTTAAAAATTTAATAAAGAGAAAAATATAAATTCCTCTGTTCTAAAAGTAAATTGCATGGGCCATGAGAACAACCAATGACAAGTACTAGTATTTACCAAAAGGGAAAAAGGCTCGACCTCAACTGGTCCATCACTTGCATGCTTTAGAATATTCTAAAGCTGCTCATAACTCATGAATGATAAGTCATAACCTCAGTATTAATACTAGTACTTTTTTTACTTGTAGGATTCTTGAAAACAAAGAACAGAAATCAGTAAATTTTGCTTTGCATCTTTCCCAATCCTTATAATTTGTTGCTACATTTTGATAACAGCAAATTCACCTTTTTCTTTATCCCCAATGTTCAAAAGATTGGAACTTTGCAAAAAAAAAAAAAAAAAACAACTTGGAACAAGCCCCATGTGCAGCCTTACCTGTTGGGGTGAATTGTCTGAGAGAAACAAAACCAAAACCAAAAATGAAAAAGAAAAGCAACTGCAAAGCATTCATCTGAATCTGATCAACAGACAAACAAGCACACAAAAGCAAAAAAATAAAAAAAGTACCAAAACAAAATAGAAATTTGCATGGCTTAATTGGTTTCCTGTCTATTTTTACACCTCATGACAACCAGCCACAATCATTGGAGATTGTGAATATTAATTGTTATACATGTCAACACCGCTCTCTACTTTTTAGGATTCTTTGGGAAACTCAGGAGATATTTTGGGATCTGTATATCTTGAGTTTTGTTTCTTGCTGCTGTTAGCTTGGCTTAGTTTGTTCTTAATACTCTCATGTTTTAGAATTCTGTGGATTAAGTTACTTAAGCAAACTTCAAAGTAACTGTTTTTTAGTGGTTGTTGTTGCTGCTGAGTTTTCTTTTGTTTTTTTTATCTAATTTTGTACTTTCATTTTGTCATTTGACTTGTCCGTTTCTCTTTCGCTCTCTCTTGTTTCACTTCAAATTTACATTTTTACTAAACCCCATTTTCTAGGATTTCCAAAAGGTTCCATCTTTGAAAACCCAGAGCTTGTTTTAGTTACTTCTTGATTGGTTACAGTTTACTCAACCCCATGTTCTAGGATTCACCAAAAATTCCTTCATTGAAAACCCGTAAGTGTTTTTGGATTTGTGATTCTGGGTTTTGCTTGTTTTGTGAATTCTTGATTGGTTTATTAATGGGTCAGTCAAGGTTCATTGTTTTTTCCATTTTGGTTTTCTTTTGCTGTACTCGTTTTTGTTCTTCTTTTGGAGATCAAAATTTGGATAAAATTACTGAGTTACCTGGACAGCCAAAGAATGTTGAATTTAATCAGTATTCAGGATATGTGACAGTAAATGAACAAGCTGGAAGGGCTTTATTTTACTGGTTGATTGAGTTACCAGTGAGCCGTAGTCCTGAGACAAGACCACTTGTTCTGTGGCTTAATGGAGGACCTGGTTGCTCTTCTCTTGCTTATGGTGCAGCTGAAGAGATTGGTCCTTTTCATATTAGACCTGATGGAAGGACCCTTTACTTGAATCGTTATGCTTGGAACAACTGTAAGTCTTCTATGATCTATTATTTTTGTTGTTCTTCTATTTATCTTCTGTCTGAATTTCATTTAAGATTGTTTACTTTGAATTGTCGTTAGTGGCAAATATGCTATTCCTTGAATCTCCAGCTGGTGTTGGTTTTTCATACTCAAACACGACATCAGATTTATACACTGCCGGTGACAGGAGAACTGGTAACTTATTTGTTTGTATCTGGATAATTTGTATTGATGATTTAGTTGGTTCTGCCTAATGTTTTGCTTTAGCTTCTAGAATCTACATAGTTGATTTTGATATCTTGAAATGATTTTGGGATCTGTGTGTTGTATAATTGCAGCTGAAGATGCATATGCTTTCTTAGTTAATTGGTTTGAAAGGTTTCCACAGTACAAGCATAGAGATTTCTACATTGCTGGAGAAAGTTATGCAGGTGTGACTTCAATCGCGATTTTGGCTGTTATATTTTACATGATTTGTAGTTGGAGCCTGAAGGTTAAATTACAGGACTATAATTTTGGTAAATTACTTTCAGGTCATTATGTTCCTCAATTGTCTCAAATTGTTTATGAAAGAAACAGAGGGGTTCAGAATCCTGTTATCAATTTCAAGGGATTTTTGGTGAGAATGTGTTATTGATGAGAAATTTTTTTATGATATGGTTGGAATTTCAATTATTAATCGTAATTAACTTTCATATTATGGGCAAATGCCTTCTATTTTATTCTGTCATTATATTAGGTTGGAAATGCTGTTACTGATGACTACCATGATTTTGTTGGCACATTTGAGTACTGGTGGACTCATGGTTTGATATCTGATTCAACCTATAGAAGTCTGCGAGTTGCCTGTGACTTGGGATCCTCTACACATCCATCCTTGCAATGCATGAGTGCTCTCAGAGTTGCTGAAGTGGAACAAGGAAACATTGATCCATATAGCATCTTCACACAGCCTTGCAAGGATACTGCAACTCTAAAACGGAACATGAGGGGTCATTATGTAAGTTTTCATTCCTATGAACTCAATAATGGGGCTTTTCCGGTGATCTCAATTATGAATCTTTGCATCTTTCTAGCAATGTTGTTTACCTGTAACCGGATCTATTTGAAACTTATCTTCACATTCAGTCTTGTTTCTTCTAATTTCTGTAAGGAGTTTTTGTCACTAGTTTGAATAGAGTTTGAATGACACTTTATCCTGGGAAGGATGAGTGTTGGACTGAAAGAAGCACATCTTTCCTGCCCATAAATTCAGAGTCATCCAGTAATATGATCATAATAAAATGCAGTTAAGCTGAATTATGCGCATATAAAGCAGGTTATGTATGCTGCATGTGATCTTTATACATAATATGTGATTCATTCTAGAAACAAACACATTTAAGTAGAATTTGTATCTTTCTGAAAATTATGAGAGCTTCCATACTATGACTGGTTTTCTAGTGAAACTTGGCATTGAATCTGTGGGCTCATCTTAGATACTTAATGCAGTTGTTGAATTTTAAGCCTAAAGCTGCAGAAGGGGGTGGTCCCTGAGTGACATTCGCTGTTCAATGATGTTACAACCTGGGAGCGTTGGTTCTTCTGTACTCACCTTCTACACTTAGCGTTTCTTTCCTCCTATTTTTCCCTTTCTCCTTAGCATGCTTGTGGCCCGCCTAATCAATACAAAAATTATAGAGGGTTGTCAGTATGCAACATTTAGTTGACTAAAGGTTCTATTGACAGTTGTGGACCACCTAGTTCTCTCCTGTTAAAGTTGGTGAACTCAATAAAGAGATAAAGATAAAAAAAGGCACATGTATTCACATTTACATATAATAGCCATGGGATGCAGTAAAAGGTGATTGGCAGTGGTGATAAGACAACTGCATATCTATTTATTTGGTTGTTGTACCTTCAAATATTTTAGGTACCAGTGCTGTTGTCTTCTATTAACTAGGTGCTTTTTGCTAAAACTTTTGGTACATTTCGACAAAACTTCAACCGAGCTTGACATTCCAATATAATGCGTCTACCTAATGTTTTATGTATGTAGTATCAAAGGCATTCAATTTAGGTCTAAATAATTAATGCGGATATTTGAACTCCTTGAATTTTCATTAAACTTTTTTCTTTGTTTTGTTTTCCTCTTTGCTAAATTTTTGTCTATCCCAACTATCTTCTGTATTACCTTGGTAATTGGAATTTAATGGGATACGAATCTTTCCTAAGCTGATTTTTGACATGAATGCAACGGCTGGATGAAAGTTGCTTTGAATTACTGTGTGAATATGATGTCCTCATGACATCCTTAGACAATGCTTAATCTCATCTTGTACTTACCAAACTGTTCGAGTGGAGTTCTTTGCCCCTTTTTTCCTTTCCTGCTCCCCCAATTGACCTTGTCTTCTACCTAAATGCAGCCATGGATGTCAAGAGCTTATGATCCATGCACTGAGAGGTATTCTAAAGTGTACTTTAATCTCCCGGAAGTCCAGAAAGCTCTTCATGCAAATGTAACTGGGATTTCCTATCCATGGCAAACATGCAGGTGGGTAATTGATTTGTATATTTTGGATAATTGCTTTTAGATATCTTCGAGTAGTGTTGGTTTAAAAAATCTTTGTTTTACAGTGATCTTGTTGGAAACTACTGGGCAGATGCTCCTCTCTCTATGCTTCCTATATACAAAGAACTAATTGCTGCTGGTTTTAGGATATGGGTATACAGGTAAGTTTCTCTCTTTCTTTTTCCTTTGTCTCCACAAAAAAGAATTTGTGTTTCCCGAAAAGTTGATATTTTTGTTGCAGAAGTAGTCAGTGAGACTTTTTCTGTCATTGGGAATTTATTTTAGCATAATTAAGAATTTTATGACTTGCAAATGTCAAAGAATCTACTTTTGCATCTTTTGTTTTCCTCTTATTGTTTTTTGGTCTGCCACCCTCTTTAAAATCTCATGAGGTGCTAACATAAGTACATAACTGAATTTGACAAAAGCCTTAGTGAAAACTTTACAGTTGTCAATCAAAGAGTTAATTATCCTTTATCCATGCTATGGTTAGACTCCTTTGTAAATTTGCCACATCATGCTCCTCAAGTGGACTCTATTACTCTAGGATGTAAGCCCATTGATGTTCCCACCTTTCTCTGTTTGACTAGTTGTTGGGCATGCCTTTAGAATAAACCTGCCTTCTGATATTGTGAGAGTTATGAGGCGGTAAGGCCCAAAGATGGTCATGTTTTGTCCTGGAAATTGTTCGACCTTTCACATGTGGATGTAGGGTACCTTTGCTAAGGTTCCCTGGTCACAACTCTCAATAAAGTTCATCCTTTGATTTGTTTGTTGTACTTTTTAAGGTTTAGATATCTGGTCTGGGTTCTTCTCTGTACCTTCCTTTGGTGGTTTGATTGTTTATGCTACTTTTTGACTTCATGATTGTAACTTGTATCTCAGATTTCAATTCTCTATAAGATCTGGAGGCTTAAGTTTTGATGGGTGTAACCTTTTAATATGAACTTGGAAAGTGGAAATGAAACTTACTGTCATTCTTCTGGTCTATTCTCCATGTAACAAAAGAAGGCAGTTTGCTCTTATAATGTAACTTCTTTATTAAGTTAAGAAGTGAAATTTTGTAGGTAATAAAGTTAGGAATTTTTTTTAGATAATGGTTTAATTAGAAAAATATTGTGCTCTAGCACAAAGAATTGCTTCTGCTCCACACACATTCCCTGTTAGTCGAAGATACACTTATATAAAGTTGATGTTAATGCTAAATGTATGATAAACTTTAATTTCTGATGACAAAATCAATTGTCTTGAAGTGTTACTTTCTGAATTATTGGTAAGGGTTTCAAAGGCTTTAAGTGGCCAAATTCATTTTAGTGAAATGAGTTTCTAGTGGTGATGGCTTGAACAGCTTACCATATCCATCTAGGATTAAAGGCTGGTTATTATTTTTCTACAAGGGATTTTGCAGCCATGTATTAATATTACATATTTTTTTGGCAAAATGCATGTAAATATGATGTCCGATTGAAATCTTTCTCCAGTGGAGACACTGATGCAGTGGTTCCTGTGACTGCAACTCGATACTCCATCGACGCTCTGAAGCTACCTACTGTTACCAATTGGTACCCGTGGTATGACAATGGGAAGGTTAGTACTGATAATGTGATACAGTTTTTGGAACTTGTTTCTGTTGAGATAGGTTACTTAAAATTTTGATTTTGTGGATTAGTGGATGATACTATCAGATACAGCCATTGCATATTCTTCTGCTAAAGCTCAAAAATAGGTTAAAAAAGAACTAAGATCGTTTTAATCCTCTTGCAACATGACTGTATCATCGTGCTTTCCGTTACAAGGCCTTCATAGATGCTTATCTCACCAGATTTCGCATTTCCTGATACAGGTTGGTGGGTGGAGCCAAGCATACAGAGGGCTGACATTTGTAACAGTAACTGGAGCAGGTCACGAGGTTCCACTCCATCGTCCCCGTCAAGCGTTTATCCTTTTCAGATCATTTTTGGAGAACAAGCCAATGCCTAGTTAAAACTCCTCTTAGTACTACTATTCATTTCCCTCGATGAATAGGCCGAATTTTTTTTTTTATAGAATCATTCATACACAGGGCCATGAAACAAGTCGCAAAAAGAGACGCATTCTTCTCGTGTGCCCCTCCATTCTTGCCTACTCTGTTCCTTTTCCTGGATACGTCGAAGTGAAAAGGAAAGTGCAGAGAGATTTGGAGTTTGAATTTAGAATACAAACTTTGCCAAAATTGTAGAATATTTGTATGAATTCTATTCTTTATAGGACTTAAAATAATGAAACCGAAAATGTTGATCAAAGCCAGTTGTGATTACCCTGTATGGTAGAACTGTAATTATTTTGGAATGAGATATATTCTTCCTATAATTAATAAAAATGTTCATGCTCTTTGCTTTTATCACCAGAAAGATCATCAAACTCTTCTACCCTATGAACCTTTTTGTGGGTAGTTTGGCTGTCCTGTTGTTGTTGCTGAGCAAACCAACCAAAAACCCTGTTGGGTTGATGTCCTGATGAGACATATTAAAGTATAGGTTTGGTTGGGTAGTTGATATTCATATAGGTTTTAGGTCAATCTTCCCTTTCCCACACTTTGAGAATCCAAGTTCTTGTTTTAGGTCAATCAATGCCTCCTTTTTTTTTAGTTGGATGCCTTTTGTATTTTAATTGAAAGTCAAGTAGTTTGTTATTTTAGGAAATATGTGTTTCTCAAGAACTATATTTTTTTTTCCTTTTGAAAGGTTCAAAGATCTAATTTTTAATTTGTATAATTCGTAGTTGGAGTTGAAGGGATTGGTTTAATTTTTATTTAAAATGGTTAGGACTTAAAAGTGAATCTCTCTATGAAAAAATTCATGGAATTTCCTTTGAAGATGATCAGATAAAAATTTATTTTTTTAAGCTATGAGAGGAAGTAGGTTTCGATTTATATATTTAATTTAAAAAACACTTATCAAGTAAAGAAAAAAACTTTATTTATAAGTCTTAGACTCGTCTCATTTTTTTTGATATGAGTGTCGTATTATTCTACCTCATTAACTCGTCAAAAAATTTTACTCTATTATGAAATGCTTGTTGTATTGACTCTTGATCTACAAAAGAAAAACACTCACTTCAATTTTAATTTATCTCGAATTTAATATTTTTTACGAGAATTTCACGTCAACGAAAAAATTAGATAAATTTTGATACCATTTGCACTGAAATTTTTTAAGTCAAAAATTACACTGAATATTTAATTTAATTTAATAATATATATATCATATTAAAAATTTATTTTAAAAAATTAAAAAAAAAAAACTTGATTCCGTGGGCAACAAGTTTCCGACATACGAGGCGTTCGATGGGGCGGGAGAGCGGATCCCAATCGTCTGATCCAAGAAATTGTACTTTATTGGTAAGCGAAAAAAAAAATAGAAGAAAATCACGAGGTCCAAAAATTTGTAGTAAATCCAACGGTGGATTTTCTCTGGTTTGAACGGTGGATATTAAGACCACATGGACCGAATTAGAATCGTGATCTGCTTATTTAGAAACTGCATCGGCGCCGTCAATGGAAAGTCAAAACAAACTTTTGTCAAACCAACTGGCGGCAGAGCTTGAATCTTTGATACAGCTCGATTTGATCTTCTCGTCTTTGCAATTTTTACACGCAATTAATTTCTTTTTAAAATATCGGAACATTTTAAAGTGTAGACACAGCATGGCTGGAATAAGGCCTTAAGGATTTATTTATTTATTTGCTTAAGGAGAAATTTATGCTGTTCATATTATATTTCAAAGTATTGCATCGTCATCATGTTTAATTAATTTCATAAAAAATCAAAATAATTCATTTATTTATATAACAATATCTAATGCAACCCATATCAATTATAAATTAAAATTTCAATACGTCATTTCGTTCTCCAAAATATAATTTTTTTATTTAAATCTTATATTTTTATTAAAGGAATCATCTTAATTTAATAAAAATGTAATGTAATTAATACTCAACAACATTATCTTTATATATTCTACCTTGAATTAAAAGTAAAACTCAATTTTATGATTTTAATATTTTATATTAGTAAGAAATGAGATAAATCTCGAATTTATAAATAAAGGTTTTGTTCTACTCAATATTGCTTTTCAATCGCTTTCGATCATTGTAGGAACTAACCATAACCATCCAAACGGGTAGAAATCATTGATCTTTTGGGTGTTGAAATGGTTCAACAAAATGTGAAAAGGCTATCAAGGAGAAATCGTGTGTGGTTCAACAAAAGGAAAATAATATATATATATATATATATATATATATATATATTTTGCCTAAAAGAAGTCAAGACACTAAGATTAATGGACTTTTTTGGGGTGGTGATCCAATACATTAAAATAATTCCCATATAAAAGTTCCCCATGCACGTTTTAACAACTAATTTTGACTCCCAAAACACTTAGACAAAAAGGAAAATCAAAGCTTCAACTAGTTTAATCTAAAAGTCAGTGAAAACAAGTTTAACAAACCAATCGAGACACTTAATTTAAGAGTCCCAAACTCCAAAGTCTGGACCTCACATTTCCAAAGCATTTTGTTGCTGAATGATGAGAGATCATTACATCAACAATTCTTCTTCTTCTTCTTCTTTGCTCCATGTTTTGGTCATTGGTACCCTTCTTCTTCTATCCACAGTTTCTTCGGCCTCGGCTGCAGGTGGTAATCACCGGAAAGAGCAGGAGAGAGATAGGATAGTCAAGCTACCAGGGCAGCCACCAAAGGTCAACTTCTCTCAATACTCTGGCTACATAACTGTTGACCCAAAGGCGGGCCGAGCCCTGTTCTATTGGTTGATCAAGGCCCCTTTTAAGAGTCAGCCTGCATCTAAGCCGTTGGTTTTATGGCTCAATGGTGGGCCTGGCTGTTCATCTGTGGCTTATGGGGCCTCCGAGGAAGTGGGTCCCTTTCGTGTACGATCCGATGGGAAAACTCTTCGTCTGAATCCCTACGCTTGGAATCAAGGTATACAACACAACGTAATTCAAAGTCATAACATATGTTATTGCACATCTCATGTTTATATACTCTTAAAGTCAACTTGTATTATTTTTTGCAGAGGCGAATTTGCTCTTCCTTGATTCACCGGCCGGTGTCGGATTCTCGTATTCGAATACTTCGTCCGACATATACACAGTTGGTGACAAGAGGACAGGTATAATGTAATTATACGTTAAAAAGACCAAGGCATGCAGCTAGCAAGAGTCATGCAATAACACAAAATTGTCAAAGATTTAGTTAGCCTAACCCTAACTAACTCTTTCATTGTTACAGCTGAAGATGCTTACACATTTCTCATCAAATGGTTAGAGAGGTTCCCTAATTACAAGCACAGGCCCTTCTACATTGCTGGAGAAAGCTATGCAGGTTCTTCCACCAATCCCCATTTCGAGTTAATTAATCTTGCATTAATCTGTTAATTAATACCTAATAAACTTTGGGTTACTCTTTGATCTTGTCAACTTTCAGGCCATTACATTCCTGAGCTATCCCAACTCATCGTCCGCCGCAACAAAGGAGTCAAGAATCCCGTCCTTAACTTCAAAGGTTTTCTGGTAAGTCAATATTATGGATATGGCAAGACTTACCCCATGAGCATTTTTAATTGGTTTATTAGTTATTACTATGATAATCTTTAATTTAGTAATTTTTTTTAAATTTTTAATACATTCTTGTTTATGTTTTTAATTTAATTATGAATTTGGATCAGTTGGGAAATCCGCTCCTCGATGATTATTACGACAATATGGGAACTCATGAGTATTGGTGGAACCATGGTTTGATATCTGATTCTACGTACAATGACCTGAAAAAGTCATGTCTAAATGACACATTCTTATTCCCAAGAGATGGATGTAACAATGCTCTAAATAGTGCCTATGGGGAAATTGGAGACATCAATCTTTACAACATCTACAGCCCTCCTTGCAATGGGATTGCCACTCTTAAGCATAATCTAGGTCAAATACCATTGGTAAAGCTCTTTTTCTATTCTCACTTTCATGTTCATGTCCATGTGAATTTCACATGGACCGTACTTCATTTCTCAGTTATTAGAACGTGCATGCTATGAATTAATCATCTCCAAAGGAACATGATGGCAAATAGTTGCCTTATTCTTACTAAGATGACCAAAAGGTCTCATGTATTTCAGCCATGGAGATTCAGAGGTAATGATGAATGCGTAGTAATGTATACGAAAAAATACATGAATAATCGAAGGGTGCAGAAGGCTCTTCATGCAAATCTTACTCGCCTTCCTTATCGCTGGGCTACTTGCAGGTTTATTTCATCTTCATTTATTATTTTTTTCCTCTCAATTTCTTCAACTTATCTTCCCCAGTTCACTAAGGAGGCTAAGCTAGATTTTTCTTTGGCATATATATGTATTTGCAGTTCTATCATTAGGGGAAACTGGACTGATTCTCCAAAATCCATGCTTCCTATCATCAAAGAACTTATTGCAGCTGGCATTAGAATCTGGATATTCAGGTAATGTTCCTTCTTATAATTCCTTGTGTTAATTAAGTTTACCAAAGGAAAACCAATGGCTGGAGGGTAATCACAGATATTATATATATGTTTGAACAGTGGAGATACAGATGCTGTTTTGCCTCTGACTGCAACCAGATATTCCATTAAAGCACTTAAGCTGCAGACCAACATCAGCTGGTATGCTTGGATTGATGATCAAGCAGAGGTACTTAGCCATTTTTTTTTCCCACTTGGAATAATAAAAGGAAAAAAATAGGATTCTACAATAATTAACTTTTAACAAGTTTTGCTAATGAAAATGGATTTGGGTGAAATATCATGATCAGGTTGGTGGGTGGACAGAAGTATACAATGGTCTAACCTATGTGACAGTGAGGGGTGCAGGGCATGAAGTTCCTTTGACACAGCCTAAACGTGGCTTGGTACTGTTTAGGTACTTCCTGAGGAATCTGCGCCTGCCGGCTTCTCTTTCCGATTAGCTAGGATTAATTTGTTCTTATGATCCTGCTGATCATCAGAGATTTATTTACAAATAGCTAGCATTAACAGAAAATTACTGCAAAAAAAGGAAAGAAAAAGAATTCTGGGTTTAATTAATTATAGTGATTTAATTGTTGTATTACAAATTATATTATTTATACTTGCCAATTAATTTGTTGTGTTATATAGTGATAAATTGAATAAAGGCAATTAGATGTATTTATGTTCCTTGTAATCTTTCTTTATTGTTTTAAATTCAAAGTTGAAGCTTACTTTTCCACATTGTTATGTTTATAATTCATATTATGTGCCTTGATGTATTTTTCAAATTATATATCTATCAATAGCAATGTCAAACTAAGTGTGCTCTAGATATAAATTACAAATACTTGGACACATATATATGTTGAACAATGAACACGTATGGTGTTTATTTTACTACATACTTTTTTTTAAAAAAATCACATAATACTTAATTTTTTTTAATTATTCATAAAAAATCAAATAAGTTTGTATTCTTTTGTTATATTCATTTATATTTTTATATTTTTATTTTGAGTCAAACAGGTCATCATGATTTTTTTGAAAAAAATTCACATAATAATTAAATTTTTTTAAAATTATTTATAAAAATTTAAATAAGTCTTTATTATTTTATTACATTCATTCATATATATTTTTAATTTGAGTTAGATAAGTTATTATGATTAATTGTTAATTAATTATCATTAATCAAAATATTACTTATTATTTTATGCTATTAGTGTTGATGTGACATATTGTCATGGTCACATGACATTGCTCACTGTCCATATTAATGCCACGTTAGCACCGCATGTGTATAAAATGACAAATATTATTTTGATTAATGATAATTAATTAACTATTTATCATAAAAATATACTTGATTCAAAATAAAAATAAAAATTTAATTGAATATAATAAAAAAATAACAATTTATTAAAAATTTTAAAATATTATTATAAAAAAATTATATTTCTCCTGTTGTAATGCCATGTAAGCAAAAACAAAATAAAAAATAAAGAATCATTACTGATTAAAAAGTTGTTAATTAGGTTTGCTATCATTGTTGAATAAGTAGCAAAGAATATGGAATGAAGGAAAACTAAGGTGGAATCCTGTTCTGGTATAAGAAACTATTGTCAAGTCTAGTGGAGCCGTAAAGAGAATGAGAAACAAGCCACTAAATATTCTATCTCCACCCAAAAGATGGAAAACGACGAGTCTCATGGCTTTGAAAAGAAGCAAAAATGGGGTCCATTCGTTTTCAAAAAGTAACTTCTCACTCAAACTATAACTTTTTGCAATTTGCCAAAATGCCTGTTCTTTTGTTCCATTCATGAAGGCTTTATCTCAATGGACAATCAGATTATTAGTTTCCAAAGGTTCCAGTCACCCATTTTTATATGTGGATTTTATCCAACTTTAATCTTATATTTATTTATTAGTTTAATTGGTTTCTTGTAATGGGTTTTGTGTCTGCATATTATATTTATTTTTTCTCAATGTAAATTAGTCGAGGTCCGGCTCAACTCAACACAGTTAAGTTCTTAAATATATACCAATTAATGAATTAAATATTAAAATATATTATTTATTAAATATAATAATATTCTTGAACCAATCTAAAACCAATAAATAATGTCTAGTCTCGAATAAGTCCGTCTTGGAAAAGCTTATTACTAACTTGTCAAGTGATAATTAATATTTACATAAAGAAAATCAGAACAGGAGTGAAAATAGACTCACTCTTCATCATCAATAATTTCTACTAATAAATATAATTTCATAAAAGAAAAAAAAAAAAAGGAAGAAATTGTACCTATTACTAGTATTCTACTATTTATTCCTTGCTTGCCTTGTGCATTGCATAGTCAATTGATGCTTCTGGATAGAGCAGCAGTTGTTTCTGATTTGGATTTTGGTGATGCCTTTAGAATCTTGTGGTACTCAAGAGAAGAGGATTTTTAAGAATAAACTTTTCCATATGCCTTTCTGATCGAGTCTTAATGGGTTTCAAGAGAATTTCCCTCTCGAAGTCATATATATATATATATATATATGGATTAGATTGATTCCCAAAATTTGAAGTTATGAGATAAGAATAGTCCATCTTATCAACCGCCCTTATCTTAGGATAGATATTAGCAATGAATAAGTGTTGTCTAAGTTTAAAACTATATGTGTAGGGAATATTGTTAACAATAAATCACACATAGTTTAAATATGAATAAGATGTTGTGAGTCTTTAATTTTAAATTATATGTCTCGTAATAAAATTTACATGATATCACATTTTATCGTGTTTAATTGAATTTCTTGATAAACTTGTTATGCATACATGAAATATCAATTATGAAATTTGGCATTATATAACAAAATTTTAAACAAAAATTTTACGGTGTTAAAATTTTAAAATAAAAACATATTTTATATCTAGATCAATAAAAAAAAAATCACATATAAAAAAAATATTTAACATGACGCAACACTTACTGTTTATATCTACAATCAAGAGAAATTAATTATAAATATAAAATTACAAAAAAATACAAAACACGCATAAACAAACACTAAATCCAAACATCGAAATAATCTAATTTCATACACATTAGTGTCCAAACCCATAGAACATCCTCTATCTTATGTAACCCAGTGTATTTCCTACTACTCTTCACATTCTTGTAGCCTTGTGAAATACTCACAAAGAATCCATCTCTCACATAGAGACTACATCTCCATATCAATATATTTATAGAGTCCTACTATTTGGTTCTAAAAAATTCATATCCATTAAGTATATTCATCCTTTAATAAGCTTAATCACTAAGTAATTCACAACCAATAAAGTTTCACCGATATGCAACCTCACTTTCAATTCAAAATTTGAGTTAAATATCTCATTCGTACTATTAACTTCTTCATTTGGTAGGCTAGATTATGCATGATGTATATAGTTGCAAATTATAAAAGATTAATTTAGCTTGTGGTCTGGGGCTGCATGTCCCACATATACTCCCTTTTCAGTGTATTGAGAGGGCAGCCTTTAGACGGTATAAAGTGTAGATAAAGTTCCTTAATCACTAAGAAGTATAGATTAGTGATTTTCAGCAGACATGGAAATAAAGTTTGTGATTATACCCTCCTCATACAGGGAAAAGCAAATATACACATACATAAGAGAGAGAGAGAGAGAGAGAGAGAGAGAGAGAGAGAGAGCAAAGGGGATTAACATTTTGAATTCTTGGAAGGCTTTTTAGCAGCTTAAACAAAAAAAAAAAAGGAAAAGCAAAGCTGTGCATGTCACCAATAAAAAAAGAAGAGAAAGTAGAACAAGACACCATGTAACAAGAAAAGAAGCAAAAAACCAAAAGAAAGATAAAGATGCCAATAAGTAGAGCAGAAGAGAGCAGCACGTCCAGTGGTGCAGAATAGAAGGCTAAAGAGCCTCCCCACAAAGAAAAAAATTGGGTGAAACTATCAAACAATTAGAAGATGTATAGGTTTAGCAACACAGTCATAGGTTTCTTGAACCTTTTCACACTGTTAGCATCGATACCGATCATCGGAGCAGGTTTATGGATGGCAAAGAGTAGCACGACCTGTGAAAGTTTCCTTCAAACCCCACTCCTTGTATTAGGCTTTGTCATATTGATAATATCTTTGGCAGGTTTTATTGGAGCTTGTTTCAATGTGGTGTGGGCACTCTGGGTTTATTTGCTTGTCATGTTGTTTATCATTGCAACCTTGATGGGCTTGACTATATTTGGATTTGTGGTTACTAGCCGAGGGCGTGGCCAGGAAGTTCCTGGTAGGGTTTACAGGGAGTATAGGTTGGAAGATTATTCACCCTGGTTGAGAAACAGGATTAAGGATCCCAGGTACTGGAATACCATTAGAAGTTGTTTGTTGAATTCCAGGACTTGTGCTAAAGTTGCCTTTTGGACTCCTCTTGATTATCTTAACAAAGACATGACCCCAGTCCAGGTAAGAATATCTACCATTTTTTTTTTGAATTTTCATCCTTCAAGAAAGAAAAAATCTTTTCTGGTTTGTGGTAGACTGGTATTATGGTTCTTCTGATTTCAGTTTTGGGTGTTTCTTTTCCTTGTTATAACTAAATAAGTTTGTTTTCAAATCTCAAACAGTGAAAGTGACTCCCAGAGATTTCATTGAGAATCTTGCTTTACTAATATAAAGCTGCTTACTATATCAAATTAATTAATATTTTTGGATGCAGTCTGGTTGCTGCAAGCCACCAACATCATGCGACTACAACATGGTGACAATGGTGGCCCAAAACCCAGATTGCTACAGGTGGAACAATGCTCCAACCATGCTCTGCTATGAGTGTGATTCATGCAAAGCTGGGGTGCTTGAATCTGTGAGGAGGGATTGGCACAAACTCTCAGTTCTAAACATTGTGATGGTTCTGCTGTTGATTGGGATTTACTCAATAGGGTGCTGTGCTTTCCAAAACACTAAGAGGGCTGAAACTGATTACCCTTATGGCCAAAACCGGATGTCCAAAGTTAGACCAAGATGGGACTACTACTGGTAAGTCAATCAATCATCCAAATTAATTACTGAAATATTACTAGTATTATTATTTTTTTTTGAATTTCTTTTATTTATTTTTGAAAGAAAATTAAAGAAAACAAAGGGTGAATATTATTGTTAAGTCAATTTTATGTATGATCAGTTGTGTAGCAATTAATCTGTCATATTTTTCTTTTCTTATAACAATTCTTTTATGGGGTTCACCAAATTTATTTGACAAATTGAAATTAGAAGAATATTAACTTAGGGTAGGGCCTAGTTGGGCCTGGTAGAATTAACCTGAACATGGGTCCATTTCAGTCCAAAAGGAAAGGGGCCCACTTAGAAGTAGGTCCCATAAATATTTGACCAATGGCCCACAGTTCTTAATTGTTAATTTTTTTAATTGAAAAAAGAGAAATTTAAATCTTGTTTTTTTTTTATCAAAAATCAGACATTAATTAATAAATTAAATATTTTATTAATTATTATTTTTTTTTGTAATTTTTAATTTTTTTATGACAGGTGGAGATGGTGGCGTGACAAAAGAGAGCAGCTTTATTAGCAGGTTTTTGTCTTTCTTTTTGCTTTTATCTTCCCCAAAACTTTCTTGGTGTCAATGTTCTAATGGCTCTGTAAAGATGGGACAGTTCAGTTATTTTTCTTTTGTATGGCATTGCAACTTTTCTTGACAGAGTTTCCATGGTTGCTTTTTTTTTTTTTTTTTTTCTTTCTATGTAAAAAGATGGGTTTAGTTGAACTTTTCTTTTCTCAATTTTTGAAGGAAGGGTGCAATTTAACTTTAATTTCAAAGATCATGCAAGTATCTTTCCTTCTTTCAGTTTGTATTTCCTTTTGACATTAGTGTAAGTTATAAAGTGCCTATCAATATGAAAATCATGACATCACATTAAAAAATACAAAATATTTTATTTCTCTAAAATTTTTTATTTTCTTTGTTTCTTATATTTTTGTTTTTGCGACATTTTAAATTTAAATTTTATTTTAAAATTTAAACTGCACGAGATTTGATTAAAGTTCGACATATGAAAAAAGTATGTGCCAGAATATATGTACCTTATTACCTAGTGGGTACATGCTTAGTTGTATTTTCAACCCTTTAAATCTTGGAGGTGAGATAGTTTTAAAGCTTGGCTTTGTTAGTATAAATTACTTAATAATGTTTGTGGATATTCAGGTAAAAGTCTTAAATTTGAGTTATAAATTTACTTAATAAATAAATCAGACTATTAATTAACTCCTAAAATAATAAATGCATTAAGGAATAAACCTAAAACTTTAATTAAGGATTGACTCAAGTCACCGACCTCTTATTATAAGGTTGATAATTTAATTAATTAATCAATATTATGATAGGATTGATATGACAATTAATCTCATCGTCCTTTTATTATAAGGAAATGTGATACATAAGGTACTTTTTTATTGACAAACCAAGAAGTGTATTATTCTCCTGTTCCAACTAGAACTATATAATTAAAAATTCCAATACCAAAAACTTAAGCTAATATATACATTTTTTTTACAATTTAATTTTTCTATATTTCTTTCTTTTGGAATTTTAAATTAATTCAATAAAAGGGAATGCATGCTACCACTCTCACTTTTGGGCTAATTAATTTTCTATTTAATGCCTCTTGGAGATGAGAATTTTTTCGTTGAAAAATTTTGTAAAAAATTAGTAGATTTAGTTTTTGTCAATAATTGATAGGAATTCGTTGAAATTTTTCAACAAATTTTTTTCAATGAAATTTTTTTCATTGGTAAATTTTGTCAAAAAATAATAAATTTAGTTCCCATAGGTAATTCGTTGAAATTTTTCAATGAAATTTGTTTGATGGAATTTTTTTCATTGGAATAAGTAAAGATTCTTTTGAAATTTTTTCCGTTGAAATAAGCATTACAGAGAGTAGTTAAGTGAGGCTCCCAAAAATTTTAAAATATTTTATTTATTATATATATATTTTTTAATCAAGGGTGGACGATAGTATATTTATTAGGAGCGTGACCCTTCCAAAATTTTTAATATTTTAATTATTATATATTTTTTAATTCTTTTTAAAATAATTTATATTTACTAATTAATATAAATAAAAAACAATAAAATGATGATATAAATCATAATCAATTTTATCTTAATTCTTAGATTTCTTTACATCTATTTCTCTTTCCTTTTTCTTTCTTTCTCTTCTTTTTTCTCTTTCTCCTATTTTTTCTTTTTAATTTTTTTGAAAAACATTCGATGAAATTCCATTACTTAATAGATGTGTATAAAAGCTACTTCGTTTTAGTAGTATGCAGCAAAAACATATAAGACATGTCTCTAATATGGGATAAGTTGCATATAATGAAACAGAACACATTTAAAACTTAACAGTCTACCAACAAGAACAATCAAAGTTTAGAGCCATTTCCTTCTGAAACACAGGACTAATGCACAATTTCCATACAAAGCTCTATGATTTACAAAAAATCTCAGCAAGCATTGGGTGTCATCCTTACTGGATAGATCTCAATCTAACTATACATCAATATTGAAAAGAAAATTAATCTGGTGGATTTTCTTTGACTTGAAGGTTACTCATATAGAATTAGTGCTGCCAAGATCATGATTGTCCAAATATTTGGACAACTGGGTTCTATAAGAATCCTGAAAAATCTGAGGCTGAGGGGAAATTTTGGGAAAACCAGAGAAAACGATTAAAAAAAAAATCTTCCAAAAACAAAAAATAGATCCAACGACAACAATCAAAAATAAAAAATCCCTAAGTATTCTAGCAGCAGACGACCCTAGCCACAATAAAAAAAAAATCAAACATCACAACAAACATAACAAAAAAAAAAAAAGAAAGATTTCTAGTCAGATCTGAAAAATGAGTGAGAGGTGGGTTTAAGTGTAAAGGAAAAAGTTGATTTTTTTTGGGTAGGAGGAAAATCGGAAGGGAGAACGGCGACAAGGGAGGCTTACCGGTGGAAAGTTGAAGAAGGAAGAAGGAGAGAAAGGAAGAGAGGAGATCTGCCGAGCGAGAGAGAAAGAGAAAAAAGAAAGTCGAAGGAGAGAGGAAGATAGGAGATCTGCCGGCCAAAGGCAAAGTTGAAGAGAGAAAGAACGAAAGAAGGAAAAAAGAAGAAAAAGAAAAAAAAATTAGGGAGAGGATAGAGAGAGTGACGACTAGAGAGAGAAAAATAGAGCCAAAAATAAAAGAGGAAGGAGAAAATAAAGTTTAAATCTAGGGCTTGAGGGCAAAAAACGGTGTCGTTTTGTGTTGTCTCTGGGTGGTTGAATTAGCACCAAACGGTGCGTTGTAGGAGAAAGAGCTGGTGGTTTGTGCGAATTTGCTGGTTGTGGATCAAAGCTTACCAGGCCCACTATATTTTCTTACCACCAGGCCCGTCTATTAGGCCACCTAAAGGCTTTGCTACATCTTGGGCCAAAAAAGAGCCCACACAATGTAAGGCCTCTCTTCTTTTTTTGGGTTATTTATTTTTTTGATTTGGTTTTGATTAAGTATATTGTGAAGTGGCTAGTTTAGTGTATTGGAAAATATTTTAGCTAAAATATGTGAATGGTTTAAATAAGATGAAATAAAATGTTTAGAAAAAATATTTAAATTTGGGAAGGAATATTAAAAAAAAAAAAAACATTTGAATTAGAAAAAATAAAAAAATGGTAATGGTTATAATAGTAAGATCTTTATATACATGTGTCCATTTAGTGTTAGAAAATCAAAATAAACAAAAAATAAATAAATAAATAAATAATAAAAATGATAACTGAATGAGAAGAATAAGATAAAACAAAAAGAAAGAAAGAAATATTTATATTATAAATATATTTAGATACTTGTAAATATAATATATATATATATATATATATATATATATAAATCTATGATTATTTGAGTGATTTCACCTAAAAAGGGCAAAAAGTTGCCTATTTCGGGTGGGTTATTTAGGTACGGAGTTCGATACAGATTTTCATAGAAGTGTTGGGATAAATCTAAACTCTAAACTTCGATACCCGTTAAGTCAAATAATCGTTGTTAAAATATAATAAATAAAAAAAATACATGATGTAAATATAATTGTTATAAAAAAATAATGAAATGATTATTTGAGTGAGTTCACCTAAAAAGGGTAAATAGTTGCCTCTTTCAGGTGGGTTACTTAGGTGTGGAGTTTGAGACGGATTTTCATCAAAACGTCAGGATAAATTCGAACTCTATACTTCAATACCCATTAATTTAAATAATTTTTATTAAATAATAATAATAATATACATTAAAAAAATAAATAATAAAAATAAAAATAATAAAATATGTAAATAAGGCAATAAATCACCCTAAACTATTAAACAGATTATTGCATAAATTACGAACCAATTAAATTAATAAGCGCGGTCATGTAGACGTCATCCTTTTATACTGTCATAACATGTCACATTTTATCTTGTTAATAGGGCGAGAATTTCGATGATGGGATTTCCTCGAAGAGGTTGTAGAGACAAGTTCTTCCTGAGATATCCCTAGGTGAGGAAAATTTCGAGATTTCACTAAAGTGTTGGGATGGTTTACGAATGGTTTTCCAATAACGATTGTCGACCTCATTGTTTAAAATTGAACAAATCATAACATCATTTTACAATTGCATCACGTGCATCCGTAAAACCGAATAAAAGATTCAATCAGAAAACATAATAAATGATTAATTAATAAAAAGATTTAAAGAAACATAGAAATAGAATCAAGGTAAGCTACGATAGGGTAACTTAAGATTAAATGGTACCGTTCGTAGAACGGACGTCATTGAGGTGCTAACCTTTCTTCGTGCGTAACTGCACTCTCAAACCTATTTATGAAAAACGTAGATCAGTTCTCGTTCTGTCGACAGACCTAAAATTAATTTAAGACTTTGTCGATTAGAATCAGGTTAATAGGTGGCCAAGCACACCTAAATAAAAAAGATTGGTGGCGACTCCAAGATATTTTATTTTCGTTCACGTCTAGCGGTCGGGTTTTCGGACCTGGCACGTTACGACACCAGCAACATAAGGCATAAATACGAATCTGTAGACACCTAAAATAAACAAATAAATAAATAATTTTAAATTATAATAAAAGGAAACAAAATAATAATAATAATAAAAAAAAGAGAAGAAGGTATGGCTGGGCGTACGCCCAGCCATCCCTTCCCCAACCACCACACATGATGGGGTTCTGGCCACCAACTCCCTGGTGCCAAAACCCCATTACCGGGTTGTCCAAAAAATTGGACAACCCAGCCTTTTAAGGACCACCTGCAAAACAAAAAAGGGGATCAGAAAAAAAAATCTTCCAGAAGCTACCTAGCCACAAGCAGGAAAAAGAAAAACACAAAAAAAAAAAGAGCAAAGAAAAAAAGAAGAGGAGAAGAGTGCGACGCCCCAGCAAAGAGAAAGAAGAGAAAGAGAAGGAGAAAGAAGAGAAAGAGAAGAAGGGGGGAGCGGCTAGGAGAGAAAGAAAGAAAGAAAGAGAAAGAAAGAAGAAAGAGAAAAGAAAAAGAAAGAGAGAAGAAAGGGGGAGCGACTGGGAGAGAAAGAAAGAGAAAAAGAGAAAGAAAGAAGAAATAGAAAAGAAAAAGAAAGAGAGAAGAAAGGGGGAACGGCTGGGAGAGAAAGAAAGAGAAAGAAAGAAAGAGAGAGAGAAAGAAAAAAAAAAGAAAAGAAAAAAGAAAAAAATGGAGAAAGTTTCAAACGGCATTGGGCTTTCTTTTTAAGGAAGAGATATTTTTTTTTTGGGCTTTCAACAGCTCAATTAATTGAAAAGCTTGGTGGGCTGTACACAAATTGTTTGGGTTATTGTTAGAATCCAAATCAGGTAAAAATTTAATCTTTTTTTTATGAATGCATTATGAATTATGTTACTTGGGTTTGGTCCAATTTATTTAATTGAATATGTAATTAGATGGCATAAAATTAAGCTAAATTATTTAGTATAGTGTCTTAAGATTTACTTTAGATAATATTTTAAAGTATAGTATTAATAATAAAAAAAAAAGAGAGAGGTTTAAATAGAAGGAAATATTTATAGTATAAATATATTAGATACTTGTAAGTATAATGAAATATAATTATTATAAAATTACAATGATTATTTTGAGTGACCCGATGATGAAATTTCACTTAAAAAAGGGCAAAGAGTTGCTTTTTTTGTGTGGATTTCTTAGGTGCGGAGTTCAAAAGGATTTTCACCGAAGCGTCGGGATGAATCCAACTTCAGCACTCCAATACTCATTAACTCAAATAATCATTGCTAAAATAATAATATATATTAAGAAAAATAAATCTACATAATATTACATTTAAATCTAGGTTAGTGTAGTTAGTTAATTAGCAAATAAATATCATTAAATAAAATTAAGTTAACCATTAATTTAATTAATTATTTATTCGACAAGTTATATAATCAAGTTAAATGTTAATCAACAATGTTAGTTAAAAGATACGGATCTAAATAAAAAATAGAAAAAAAACAAAAAATAAAAAAATAATAAATAATAAATAATCCAAAATTTTTTAAACACATAATTGGGTGAATTATAAATCACCTAAATCAATAAACGCGTGCATGTAGATATCATCATTTTATCCTGTCATAGCATATCATATTTACCTTGCAAATGGCGCGAGAATCCCGAGGATGGGATTTCCCCGAGGAGCTTGTAGAGACGAGTTCCTCCAGGGATATCTCTAGGTGAGAAAAATATCGAGACTTCACCAAAGCGTTGGGATGGTCTTCGAATAATTTTCTAATAAAAGATTACCGACTCCATCATTTAAAATAAACAAGTCATGACATCATTTTACGCTTGCATCATGTGCATACGTAAAGCCAAATAAAAAACTCAGTCTGTCAATTTAATAAAAGTTTAATTAATAAAGTAGGGATTAAATTAAGAAAAGGCTATATTAAGATAACTTAAGATTAAATGGTACCGTTCGTGGAACGGGCGCCACGGAGGTGCTAACCCTTCTCCGTGCGTAACCGCACTCCCGAACCCATCTCTAAAAATGTAGACCAGTTCTCGTTCTTTCGACGGGCCTAAAATTAATTTAGGACTTCGTCGATTAGAATCGGGTTAATAGGTGACCAATCACACCTTAGATAAAAAAGATTGGTGGCGACTCCTAAAGAGATTTAATTTTTGCCCGCGTCTGGTGGACGGGTTCCCGGACCCGCAGGTCACAACAGATGGCGACTCCACTGAGGATACTCGAGAGTTAAGCCGTTAATTAATCATAAGTTATCTTAAGCCTTAAGTAATTTGTTGTTTTCCCTAGCCTCGATTTTGCATATTTTTGTTTAATGCATTCAGTTATTTTGCTATTATTACTTCACTGTTTTTAATAATTGTGGGAAATTTAGGATAAGGGGAGTGTGAAATTATTGGTCCGAGGTCAGTATATCCCTTCTCACACACTACACATCTTGCATTCATGCATAAGCCTTCCACCCGGGCTTTGTCCTTAATTAGGAGGGGGTTAAGTAGCTACGCTCTCGTGAGGTGATAACCTCCGCATGGGCTAGTGAAGACTCCCACTCAAATCGAACCTAGTCCGTTTGAAGCCTGTAATGGGTGAGGACCGGGGTGCCTTACTAGTCCGTGTGGACGACAGTGAGGAGCGATTTGAGAACCTTTAGCTCCATTTTCAACCCAAACTTAGCATGTAGAATACCGAGAGTCGCCTTTGCTTAGGTAGAGCTTCACCCGTGAGAATATACCTTTTGACTAGGTACACATGAAGGAATTTTCATAATCCTCTTGTTCTAAGTTCTTCTCCGCAAAGTAATAAAGGTATCATATCATTAATTATTTTTATTCATCTTTTTTAATTAGAATAGGTTTTGGAATTCCTATTTACTGTACTAACTTGAACTTTTTGCATATGCATGTTTGCATCATAATTTTGCATATAGGAAAAGTATGTCATTTGACAACCATTGACGAAGTAGATGCAAAAGATGACTCCTGAATTGCAACAAGAAACAATAGCTTATGCACTGAATTACTTTGTTGAGGGGTGTTATGTGACAAATACTTTTAGTACATGATCATTTATATGTGCATAAATCCTCATTTCATGACAATAAGTATTTTCACCTGTAAATAAAGATAAGGGGTTCATATTTTTCATTCATACATGCATCTAATTCACGTTTATGATTACAATAAGGTTCCAAAAATAGCTCGACCACCTAAGCCAAGTGACCAACGTGTTCATAATACGCGTCGACGAGCAAGGATCATGGAAGAAGAATAAAGTGAGCGAATGGATAGAATGGAGAGAGCTCAAGAAGAAATGAGAGAACAGTTAGCAAAGATGATGGAATTGATAACAAGCTTAAGTAAAGGAAAAAGGGTTGCAGAAGAGTCAGCTCCGTCAGAAAACCCACCAGCACAAGACAGTGGAAACCAAAGGGATGATCCACCCTATCCCCAAGGGTTCACTCCACCACATGCCCAAACCTCTCAAAGGGTCCACCCTCAAGTGATGCCATCTGTTTATTACAATGCACCACCTCCGATGGGCCATCAACCGACTCATGGGCAATTTGGGTCATATCCTGGGATAAACCCTGCTGAAATTGAGAAAGGACTCGTCACAAACGGGAGAAAATGAAAAAGATCAGAAGAAGTACGATATGTTGGAAGAACGTCTTCGTGCTATTGAAGGAGTTGATAGGTTTGGTACCATGGACGCAACCGAGCTATGCTTAGTGCCAGATGTATTGATCCTTGCCAAGTTCAAGGTTTCAGAATTTGAAAAATATGACGGAACAAAGTGTCCCATGGCACATATTACCATGTATTGTCGGAAGATGGCTGCACAGTCACACGATGATAAGTTACTGATCCATTTTTTCCAAGATAGCTTGACTAGGTCAGCTGCTCGGTGGTACGTACAGCTAGATCGAAACCGTATTAAGACTTGAAAAGACTTAGCAAGGGCCTTCATAGCTCAATACAAGCATGTGACTGAATTAGCCCCTGATCGGTTGTCATTGCAGACTATGGAAAAGAAGCAAAGTGAGAACTTTAAGGAATATGCCCAAAGGTGGAGAGATACAGCAACGCAAGTTCAACCACCTCTCACTGATAAGGAGATGATTGTTTTGTTCATAAACACACTCCGAGCTCCATTCTATGAGCGCTTGATCGGCAATGCCACAAAAAACTTTGCAGATTTGGTCTTATCGGGAGAAATAATAGAAGGAGCTATCAAAAGTGGCAAAATTGAAGGGCATGAAGTTGCCAGCTCAAAGAGAGGGAATACGCCCAAGAAAAAAGAAGGGGATGTGCAAGCAGTCGTTCACGACAGCCAACAAGCCCACAACTTTAACCCGTATTACCCGTACCCCCCATACCAACCCTTCTATCCGAACATAGGCAACATCACACAAAACCCATATGTATACCAACTTGCCCAGCAACCAACATTTCAAACCAATGTTCTTCCACAAACTCCACCACCAAGACCGGTAGCTTCAACCAATAATCCTGGTCATGATCAAAGAGGACCTAGAACTATCCTAGAAAAACCAAAGTTTGATCCTATTCTAGTCCCTTACACTACATTGTTGCCACAACTCATAGAAAATCGACTCCTTGCTCGAACCCCTTTAGAACCACTCCGACCACCTTTCTCGAAATGGTATGACCCGAATGCACATTGTGATTACCATTTTGGAATTCAAGGGCACTCTATCGAGAATTGTACTGCTTTAAAACATAAGGTCCAAGCGCTCATTAAAGCAAGACTTTTAAATTTTGCCAAAAAAGACAATTCAAATGTTGATGGGAATCCCTTGCCTAACCATGGAGGTCCGACAGTGAATGCAATACATGAAGGGATGATTCGAAGGGTGAAAAAAATGTCGATGAGATTCGAACACCGATGGATAGAGTGTTTGAGGCGTTGTCCAAAATAAAAGCCATCACTCCAGAACCGATATAGATAAAAGAAGTAGGACATGATCTCACCCTTTCTTGCAAATTCCATATGAGGGTTGTTGGACATTCCATTCAAAATTGTGATGGCTTTCGTCTTAAGTTGCAAGAGTTGATGGATTTGTCAGAAATCGAGTTTTATGAAGAAAGTGAGGAGGAAGAATTTTGGAAAAAGACAATTCCCTTTTTGTATGAAACCTTTCGATTCGTGGGGTGCAAGGCATCAGACGAGGTCAATCAGGTTCCACGGATGTTTGGTGAGCTATCAATCCATATGATCAAAGATGAAGAACCTAACGAGAAGGTCCCTGTGGTGTATCCAGTACTACCAGGAGAAGAGCTAAGCAATTGGATAGCCACAGAATTGCCCATCATCTTTAAGTCTTCAGAAATGTAATGAACAATTTTATCTAAATGCCTATGCCCAAGGGTGTTAAGAGTAATTTCTTGCTTAAGTAGGGTTTTCTGTTACCTTCATCATTTAAATAAATGACAATGCATAATGTGCTTCATAATTCATCAACCTTTTTGCATGTTTCCTTTCATCCATTCTTTTAGCCAATAAATACTCGCCCATACACGCGTCCAACTTTACCTGTTTGCAGGTCTTTAAATAATGAACACGAAGACAATCTAGACAACGATTTGAATATCGATTTTGAGATGATTCCGAACGTTGATGAATTGAAAAATGAAGAGGAGGTGGATGACTATGGCTTACCCCCTGATTTGTCGAGAATGCTGGAACAGGAGGAAAAAGAGATTTTACCTCATCAGGAACTCACAGAAATGATTAACCTCCGAAATGGGGAAGAGAAGAAAGAGGTTAAGATTGGCACCTCGCTGTTATCCGATGAACGGCAGAAGCTAGAAGAATTGCTCCGTGAATATGTGGACGTGTTTGCTTGGTCATATTAGGACATGCCAAGTCTTAATACTGACATGGTTGTTCACAAATTACCTTTGGAACCAGATTGCAAGCCTATTAAACAGAAGTTGAGAAGGATGAAGCCAGAAATGTTGCTGAAGATTAAAGAGGAATTAAAAAAGCAATTTGATGCTGGATTTTTAGAGGTGGCTAAGTACCCTGAATGAGTGGCTAATATAGTTTCAGTTTCTAAGAAGGATGGAAAAGTTCGAATGTGCGTCGATTATAGGGATTTGAACAGAGCGAGTCCGAAGGATAGCTTCCCTTTGCCGCATATTGATACTCTTGTGGACAACACAGCAAAACATGCTTTGTTCTCATTTATGGATGGCTTTTCTGGTTACAATCAGATTAATATGGCACCCGAAGATATGGAAAAAACAACGTTCGTAACCATGTGGGGAACATTTTGTTACAAAGTAATGCCATTTGGATTGAAGAATGTAGGCGCCACTTACCAAAGGGCAATGGTAGCTTTGTTCCACGATATGATGCATAAAGGGATAGAGGTATATGTGGATGACATGATTGCAAAATCTCATACAGAAAGGGATCATACTGTTAATCTCAAGAAACTGTTCGAGAGATTGCGAAAGTTTCAGCTCAAGTTGAATCTTGCAAAATGCACTTTCGGTGTAACTTCTGGGAAATTGTTGGGGTTTATAGTAAGTGAAAAAGGAATTGAAGTGGACCCGAATAAAATACGAGCTATTCAAGAGCTACCACCTCCCAAAACGCAAAAAGAAGTGAGAGGATTTTTAGAGAGGTTGAATTACATTGCTCGATTTATATCCTAGCTCACCTGCAAATGCGATCTAATTTTCAAGCTGCTTCGAAAACGAGACCCAGGAGAGTGGAATGAAGAATGTCAAATAGCCTTTGATAAAATCAAAGAATATCTCACAAATCCACCGGTGTTGGTGCCACCGATGGTTGAAAAACCTTTTATTTTGTATTTGACTGTGAACAAGAATTCTATGGGATGTGTATTGGGACAACATGACGAAACTGGGAAGAAAGAACAGGCTATATATTACCTGAGCAAGAAATTCATGGAGTATGAGTCTAAATATTCTGCGCTCGAAAAGATGTGTTGTGCGCTAGCATGGACCGCCCAGAGGCTCCGACAGTATATGTTGTATCACACAACATGGTTGGTGGCGAAATTAGATCCCATCAAGTATATTTTTGAAAAACCCTGCCTATCCGGAAGAATAGCTCGATGGCAAGTGCTATTGTCTGAGTATGACATTGTCTATGTGTCCCAAAAATCAATCAAAGGGAGCGCCATCGCTGATTTCCTTGCAGATCGAGCTAATGAAGATTATGAATCTGTAAGTTTCGATTTTCCAGATGAAGATTTGATGGCCGTTTTGCATGTAGAAGAGGTTGGTCCCAATGAACTTAATCCATGGAAGGTGTATTTTGATGGAGCATCCAATGCTTTGGGGCACGGAATTAGGGCAGTGTTGATTTCTCCGAATGGAAAGTACTATCCAGCCACAGCGATATTGAATTTCAATTGTACTAACAATATGGCGGAGTATGAGGCGTTGGTAATGGGATTACAAGCAGCAATTGAGAGGAAGGCTGACGCGATAGATGTTTACGAAGATTCGACTTTAGTGATATGTCAAATGAGAGACGAATGGGAAACTAGAGATTCTAAACTAGTTCCATATAAAAAGCTGGTTACAGAATTAAGCAAACAGTTCAAAGAAATCAGCTTCAACCATTTGCCTCGAGAAGAGAATCAGATTGCTGATGCTTTGGCCACCCTCGTAGCGATGTTCAAAATAAAAGAGGCGGCTGATGTACGCCCTTTTGATTTAGAAGTCCGTGAAGTCTCCGCACACTGCTTGAATGTTGAAGAAGAGGTTGATGGTAAGCCGTGGTATCATGATATCATGCAATACATCAAGCACCAAGCATATTTTGAGAATGTCACGGATAATGACAAGCGAACTCTTAGAAGATTAGCAATTCCTTACCGGAGAAGTGCTCTACAAAAGGAGTCGAGATCAAGTACTCTTGAGATGTGTAGATGTTGCAGAAGCCAACAAAATAATGAAAGAAGTCCACGAAGGAACTTGTGGAGCTCATGCTAATGGACATATGTTGGCTAGACAAATTATGAGAGCTGGTTACTATTGGTTGACATTGGAATCAGACTGCATAAACTTTGCTCGAAAATGCCACAAGTGTCAAGTATACGCTGATAGAATCCATGCTCCACCAGCCCCATTGCACGTTTTCACGGCACCTTGGCCATTTTTAATGTGGGGAATGGATGTGATTGGACTTATTACGCCAAAAGCCTCTAATGGACATCGATTCATATTAGTGGCCATTGATTATTTCACGAAATGGGTAGAAGCAGCTTCCTATGCTAATGTGACACAAAAGGTGGTGTGCAAGTTCATCCAAAAGAAGATCATATGTCGGTATGGGCTTTCAGAAAGGATCATTACGGATAACACAAGCAATTTGAATGGTGCGATGGTGAAGGATGTTTGCGTTAAATTCAAGATCAAGCATCATAACTCGACAACTTACTGTCCGAAGATGAACGGAGCGGTAGAGGCAGCCAACAAAAACATCAAAAAGATTGTCGAAAAGATGACTGAAGTTTATAAAGACTGGCATGAGAAACTTCCTCTTGCCTTACATGCATATCGAACTTCTGTGCGTACCTCCACCGGGGTAACTCCGTACTCATTAGTATACGGTGCAGAAGCAGTTCTACCTGTTGAAGTAGAAATCTCATCATTGAGGGTGTTGATGGAAACAGAATTGGAAGATGCTGAGTGGGTCTGCTCCCGCTATGAACAGTTGAATCTGATTGAGGAGAAAATGCTTGCGGCTCTTTGTCATGGTTAGATGTACCAACGAAGGATGATGCGAGCATACGAGAAAAAAGTTCATCCCAGGTAGTTCCGAGAAAGAGAGTTGGTTCTCAAGAGAATACTCCCTAATCAAACTGATTTTCGAGAAAAGTGGATGCCGAATTGGGAAGGGCCATACGTGGTAAAGAAGGCTTTTTCAGGAGGAGCTTTGATTTTGGCTGACATGGATGTGGGAGATCTGCCTAATCCGATAAATGCGGATGCGTTGAAGAAGTACTATGCTTAAAAAAAAAAAACGGAATAGGTTAGTTCTGAAAACCCGAAAAAGGCAGCTCGTACCTAAAGGAGGAGGTTAATGCTGAAAACCCGAAAAGGGCAGCGTGAGGCCGAAAAGCGAGAAGTTAGAATGGAATTTGAGGATGACAGCCTAAAGGGAACACAAGATTGAGGTAGAAATACACTATGAATGGAGTTCCACAATTTCGCAAAGTAGGGGAAGCTAGGAAATCTGCAACCTACAGATTTGCTCAAGGCATCAATCAAGGATAATTCTTGAAGTCGAATATCAGATTGTTTTCTCTTTGTGGTCTGAGTGTTCATTACTTAAAGATCTAATTTTTGCCCTGTAAATTCTTTTTGCCTTGAATTATTTGGTTTCTCGTATATGAAATTCTCCTTCGCCTCTTTATTTTAACCATTTCGTTATTTACCATCCCATGATTCACATAGTGATTGTCATAGAAATGAATGATGATTGGTAAAAGAAATAAACTAATTAAGCAAGAAATTACACTCATTGTTCAGCAAAAGACTTAATGTTGAAAAAAGGAAATGGCAGAGCCTTGAACCTAAGGCAAAGTCAGATGTCAAAAGAGAGGGTACTTAGGGAAAATCTGGAGTTACCTAAGTTCTCCAGGAGAAAAGAAAACAGACAAAGAAGATCGAAAGTTGCAGTGAAAAATCAGATGAAGCGAGAAGGTCTTGGAACCTTAATGAATCATAAACATGAAAATCATTCTATCATGTCAATCATGCATACATGTCTAGCCATGCACTCGACAAGAATCAAAATTAATTCATGTCCCAAGCTTTGAAGGTCGAAATTCACTCGACCTAAAATGTTGAGATTGTAAAACTTTAATGGAAGGATTTGAGTCTTTTCATTTCATGTTAATCCAATTAAGTTAGTATTAAGGAAATTTTTAAGTCGAACCTGTTCTAATATAGGTCGAGCCTAGATTAAGTCTAGGAATTTTAGTTTTGTTTAAATCGAACCTGTTATGAGATAGGTCGAGCCTGAATTAAGTTTAGAAATTTTAATTTTTAAATCGAACCTGTTGTGAGATAGGTCGAGCCTATATTAAGTCTAGGAATTTTAATTTTATTTAAGTCGAACCTGTTGTGAGACAAGTCGAGCCTAGATGAAGTCTAGAAATTTTAATTTTGTTTAAATCGAACCTGTTGTGAGACAGATCGAGCCTAAATTAAGTCTAAGAATTTTAATTTTGTTTAAATCGAACCTATTGGGAGACAGGTCGAGCCTAGATTAAGTCTAGAAATTTTAATTTTGTTTAAATTGAACTTGTTGTGAGATAGGTCGAGCCTAGATTAAGTCTAGTAATGTTAATTTTGTTTAAATCGAACCTGTTGTGAGATAGGTTGAGTCTAAATTAAATCGAAAAATTTTAATTGAATTTGTTCTAATATGGGTTGAGCCTAGATTAAGTTTAGAAATTTCAATTTTGTTTAAATCAAACCTGTTGTGAGATAGGTTGAGCCAAGATTAAGTCTAAGAATTTTAATCGAATTTGTTCTAACATGGGTCAAGCCCAGATCAAGTCTAGAAATCTCATTTTTGTTTAAATTGAACTTATTTTGAGATAAGTCGAGCCTAGATCGAATTGATTAAATCAACAGGTTTCGAGATAAGCCAAATGTGGTGTCTACGTCTTTGCACTATCCTTGATTCTCAAGAATGTACAAAGAGGGGCAACTGTAGACACCTAAAATAAATAAATAAATAAATAATTTTAAATTATAATAAAAGGAAACAAAATAATAATAATAATAAAAAAAAAAAGAGAAGAAGGGATGGCTGGGCGTACGCCCAGCCATCCCTTCCCCAACCACCACACATGATGGGGTTCTGGCCACCAACTCCCTGGTGCCAGAACCCCATTACCGGGTTGTCCAAAAAATTGGACAACCCAGCCTTTTAAGGACCACCTGCAAAACAAAAAAGGGGGATCAGAAAAAAAAAAAATCTTCCAGAAGCTACCTAGCCACAAGCAGGAAAAAGAAAAACACAAAAAAAAAAGAGAGCAAAGAAAAAAAGAAGAAGAGAGAGAGAGAAGAGGAGAAGAGTGCGACGCCCCGACAAAGAGAAAGAAGAGAAAGAGAATGAGAAAGAAGAGAAAGAGAAGAAGGGGGGAGCGGCTAGGAGAGAAAGAAAGAAAGAAAGAGAAAGAAAGAAGAAAGAGAAAAAAAAAAGAAAGAGAGAAGAAAGGGGGAGCGGCTGGGAGAGAAAGAAAGAGAAAAAGAGAAAGAAAGAAGAAAGAGAAAAGAAAAAGAAAGAGAGAAGAAAGGGGGAGTGGCTAGGAGAGAAAGAAAGAGAGAGAGAAAGAAAGAAAAAAGAAAAGAAAAAAGAAAAAAATGGAGAAAGGTTCAAACGGCATTGGGCTTTCTTTTTAAGGAAGAGAGATTTTTTTTTTGGGCTTTCAACAGCTCAATTAATTGAAAAGCTTGGTGGGCTGTACACAAATTGTTTGGGTTATTGTTAGAATCCAAATCAGGTAAAAATTTAATCTTTTTTTTATGAATGCATTATGAATTATGTTACTTGGGTTTGGTCCAATTTATTTAATTGAATATGTAATTAGATGGCATAAAATTAAGCTAAATTATTTAGTATAGTGTCTTAAGATTTACTTTAGATAATATTTTAAAGTATAGTATTAATAATAAAAAAAAAGATAGAGGTTTAAATAGAAGGAAATATTTATAGTATAAATATATTAGATACTTGTAAGTATAATGAAATATAATTATTATAAAATTACAATGATTATTTTGAGTGACCCGATGATGAAATTTCACTTAAAAAAGGGCAAAGAGTTGCTTTTTTTTTTTTGTGAATTTCTTAGGTGTGGAGTTCAAAAGGATTTTCACCGGAGCGTCGGGATGAATCCAACTTCAGCACTCCAATACTCATTAACTCAAATAATCATTGCTAAAATAATAATATATATTAAGAAAAATAAATCTACATAATATTACATTTAAATCTAGGTTAGTGTAGTTAGTTAATTAGCAAATAAATATCATTAAATAAAATTAAGTTAACCATTAATTTAATTAATTATTTATTCAACAAGTTATATAATCAAGTTAAATGTTAATCAACAATGTTAGTTAAAAGATACGGATCTAAATAAAAAATAGAAAAAAATAAAAAAATAAAAAAAAATAAAAAATAATAAATAATCCAAAATTTTTTAAACACATAATTGGGTGAATTATAAATCACATAAATCAATAAACGCGTGCATGTAGATATCATCATTTTATCCTGTCATAGCATGTCATATTTACCTTGCAAATGGCGCGAGAATCCCGAGGATGGGATTTCCCGGAGGAGCTTGTAGAGACGAGTTCCTCCAGGGATATCTATAGGTGAGGAAAATTTTGAGACTTCACCAAAGCGTTGGGATGGTCTTCGAATAATTTTCTAATAAAAGATTACCGACTCCATCATTTAAAATAAACAAGTCATGACATCATTTTACGCTTGCATCATGTGCATACGTAAAGCCAAATAAAAAACTCAGTCTGTCAATTTAAAAAAAGTTTAATTAATAAAGTATGGATTAAATTAAGAAAATGCTATATTAAGATAACTTAAGATTAAATGGTACCGTTCGTGGAACGGGCGCCACGGAGGTGCTAACCCTTCTCCGTGCGTAACCGCACTCTCGAACCCATCTCTAAAAATGTAGATCAGTTCTCGTTCTTTCGACGGGCCTAAAATTAATTTAGAACTTCGTCGATTAGAATCGGGTTAATAGGTGACCAATCACACCTTAGATAAAAAAGATTGGTGGCGACTCCTAAAGAGATTTAATTTTCGCCCGCGTCTGGCCGATGGGTTCCCAGATCCGCACGTCACGACAGAATCTTGATAGGTTGCACATGTTGTGAAGCTGGAGCCAACAAGTCTTGTGTTTTTATTTTTACTTCACTCTCTTTTTTGTAACTCATCACTGAAACAAAAAGTATTTATCCAAAAATGACGTATTTATCCAAACAAAAAGTATGTGCCAGAATATATGTACCTTATTACCTAGTGGGTACATGCTTAGTTGTATTTTCAACCCTTTAAATCTTGGAGGTGAGATAGTTTTAAAGCTTGGCTTTATTAGTATAAATTACTTAATAATGTTTGTGGATATTCAGGTAAAAGTCTTAAATTTGAGTTATAAATTTACTTAATAAATAAATCAGACTATTAATTAACTCCTAAAATAATAAATGCATTAAGGAATAAACCTAAAACTTTAATTAAGGATTAACTCAAGTCACCGACCTCTTATTATAAGGTTGATAATTTAATTAATTAATCAATATTATGATAGGATTGATATGACAATTAATCTCATCTTCCTTTTATTATAAGGAAATGTGATACATAAGGTACTTTTTTATTGACAAACCAAGAAGTGTATTATTCTCCTGTTCCAACTAGAACTATATAATTAAAAATTCCAATACCAAAAACTTAAGCTAATATATACATTTTTTTTACAATTTAATTTTTCTATATTTCTTTCTTTTGGAATTTTAAATTAATTCAATAAAAGGGAATGCATGCTACCACTCTCACTTTTGGGCTAATTAATTTTCTATTTAATGCTTCTTGGAGATGAGAATTTTTTTGTTGAAAAATTTTGTAAAACAATAGTAAATTTAGTTTTTGTCAATAATTGATAGGAATTCGTTGAAATTTTTCAACAAAATTTTTTCAATGAAATTTTTTTCATTGGTAAATTTTGTCAAAAAATAATAAATTTAGTTCCCATAGGTAATTCGTTGAAATTTTTCAATGAAATTTGTTTGATGGAATTTTTTTCATTGGAATAAGTAAAGATTCTTTTGTAATTTTTTCCGTTGAAATAAGCATTACAGAGAGTAGTTAAGTAAGGCTCCCAAAAATTTTAAAATGTTTTATTTATTATATATATATTTTAATCAAGGGTGGACGATAGTATATTTATTAGGAGCGTGACCCTTCCAAAATTTTTAATATTTTAATTATTATATATATTTTTAATTCTTTTTAAAATAATTTATATTTACTAATTAATATAAATAAAAAACAATAAAATGATGATATAAATCATAATCAATTTTATCTTAATTCTTAGATTTCTTTACATCTGTTTCTCTTTCCTTTTGCTTTCTTTCTCTTCTTTTTCTCTTTCTCCTATTGTTTCTTTTTAATTTTTTTGAAAAACATTCGATGAAATTCCATTACTTAATAGATGTGTATAAAAGTATGTCTCTAAAATGGGATAAGTTGCATATAATAGAACACATTTAAAATTTAACAGTCTACCAACAAGAGCAACCAAAGTTTAGAGCCATTTCCTTTTGAAACATAGGACTAATGCACAATTTCCATACAAAGCTCTCTGATTTACAAAAAATCTCAGCAAGCATTGGGTGTCTTCCTTATTGGATAGATCTCAATCTAACTATACATCAATATTGAAAAGAAAATTAATCTGGTGGATTTTCTTTGACTTGAAGGTTGCTCATCTAGAATTAGTGCTGCCAAGATCATGATTGTCCAAATATTTGGATAACTGGGTTCTATAAGAACCCTGAAAAATTTGAGGCTGAGGGGAGAGTTTGGCAAAACCAGAGACAACGATTCAAAAAAAAATCTTCCAAAAACAAAAAACAGATCCAACAGCAACAAACAAAAATAAAAAATCCCTAAGTATTCTAGCAGCAGACGACCCTAGCCACAATAAAAAAAAAAAGAAAAATCAAACACCGCAACAAACATAACAAAAAAAAAAGAAAGAGAATTCTAGTCAGATCTGAAAAACGAGTGAGAGGTGGGTTTAAGTGTAAAGGAAAGAGTTGATTTTTTTTGGGTAGGAGGAGAATCGGAAGGGAGAACGGCGACAAGGGAGGCTTACCGGTGGAAAGTTGAAGAAGGAAGAAGGAGAGAAAGGAAGAGAGGAGATCTATCGAGTGAGAGAGAAAGAGAAAAGAGAAAGTCGAAGGAGAGAGAAAGAGAGGAGATCTGCCGGCCAAAGGGAAAGTTGAAGAGAGAAAGAACGAAAGAAGGAAAAAAGAAGAAAAAGAAAAAAAAATATTAGGGAGAGGATAGAGAGAGTGACGACTAGAGAGAGAAAAAGAGAGCCAAAAATGAAAGAGGAAGGAGAAAATAAGGTTTAAATCTAGGGCTTGAGGGCCAAAAACAGTGTCGTTTTGTGTTGTCTCTAGGTGGTTGAATTAGCACCAAACGGTGCATTGCAGGAGAAAGAGCTGGTGGTTTGTGGGAATTTGCTGGTTGTGGATCAAAGCTTACCAGGCCCACTATATTTTCTTACCACCAGGCCCGTCTATTAGGGCACCTAAAGGCTTTGCTACATCTTGGGCCAAAAAAGAGCCCACACAAGGTAAGGCCTCTCTTTTTTTTTTCGGGTTATTTATTTTTTTGATTTGGTTTTGATTAAGTATATTGTGAAGTGGCTAGTTTAGTGTATTGGAAAATATTTTAGCTAAAATATGTGAATGGTTTAAATAAGATGAAATAAAATGTTTAGAAAAAATATTTAAATTTGGGAAGGAATATTAAAAAAAAAAAACATTTGAATTAGAAAAAATAAAAAAATGGTAATGGTTATAATAGTAAGATCTTTATATACATGTGTCCATTTAGTGTTAGAAAATCAAAATAAACAATAAATAAATAAATAATAAAAATGATAAGTGAATGAGAAGAATAAGATAAAACAAAAAGAAAGAAAGAAATATTTATATTATAAATATATTTAGATACTTGTAAATATAATATATATATATATATATATATATATAAATCTATGATACAAATATAAAATTATAAGAAAAATGAAATGATTATTTGAGTGATTTCACTTAAAAAGGGCAAAGAGTTGCCTCTTTCTAGTGGGTTATTTAGGTACGGAGTTTGAGACAGATTTTCACAAAAGTGTCGGGATAAATCTGAACTCTAAACTTCGATACCCGTTAAGTCAAATAATCGTTGTTAAAATATAATAAATAAAAAAATACATGATGTAAATATAATTATTATAAAAAAATAATGAAATGATTATTTGAGTGAGTTCACCTAAAAAGGGTAAATAGTTGCCTCTTTCAGGTGGGTTACTTAGACGTGGAGTTTGAGACGGATTTTCACCGAAGCGTCAGGATAAATTCGAACTCTATACTTCAATACCCATTAATTTAAATAATTTTTATTAAATAATAATAATAATAATATACATTAAAAAAATAAATAATAATAATAAAAATAAAAATAATAAATATGTAAATAAGGTAATAAATCACCCTAAACTATTAAACATATTATTGCATAAATTACGAACCAATTAAATTAATAAGCGCGGTCATGTAGACGTCATCTTTTTATACTGTCATAACATGTCACATTTTATCTTGTTAATAGGGCGAGAATTTCGATGATGGGATTTCCTCGAAGAGCTTGTAGAGACAAGTTCTTCATGAGATATCCCTAGGTGAGGAAAATTTCGAAATTTCACCAAAATGTTGGGATGGTTTACGAATGATTTTTCAATAAACGATTGTCGACCTCATTGTTTAAAATTGAACAAATCATAATATCATTTTACGATTGCATCACGTGCATATGTAAAATCGAATAAAAAATTCAATCAGAAAACATAATAAATGATTAATTAATAAAAAGATTTAAGGAAACATAGAAATAGAGTCAAGGTAAGCTACGATAGGGTAACTTAAGATTAAATGGTACTGTTCGTAGAACGGACGTCATTGAGGTGCTAACCTTTCTTCGTGCGTAACTGCACTCTCGAACCTATTTATGAAAAACGTAGATCAATTCTCGTTCTATCGACAGACCTAAAATTAATTTAAAACTTTGTCGATTAGAATCAGGTTAATAGGTGACAAAACACACCTAAATAAAAAAGATTGGTGGCGACTCCAAGATATTTTATTTTCGTTTACGTATAGCGGTCGAGTTTTCGAACCCGGCACGTTACGACACTAGCAACATAAGGCATAAATACGAATCTTGATAGGTTGCACATGTTATGAAGCTGGAGCGAACAAGTCTTGTGTTTTTATTTTTACTTCACTCTCTTTTTTGTAACTCATTACTGAAACATAGTTCATTCTTCAAGCATCGAACACAATTTTTTTAAAAGATTATTGTAAATTTTTTTCTTGTTTCTTTTAATTTACATATTATATAAAATTATTATTTATTATGAATCTCTTGATTGTTGATTAAGTTCAATATATTAATATTAAAAATTTTCAATCCATAATCTTCTTTATCTTTGGTTCCTAATAAAAATTGATTAACTTTGTTTATGAGAATAAGACTTTTTTGTAACGAGATATTTATGATAGTTTGGATATATATATATATATGGGTTTCTTTCGATGAAAAGCAAAGAAATTAGATTTTCCTCTAATTAATTCACTTTTAATAGATAAGGACAATTGTTAGATAAATAAATTGATTGAAAATGACAAAATTTATTCGTGTTTGGACTTTTTCAACATCTCGAAGGGGAATTCAATAGTGTTAGTTTAGGTAATTTGCTTTTGGAGAAAGTAATACCTTTGAAACTTATTTTTTATGGTATTAATTAATGTTAGCTTTGTTAAACAGCTGAACAATTCATCTGGTATGTGGGACCATGCACAGTTGCCACATGTATATTTGTTGGCGAACTAATAAATGCTCTTCAAATTTAACCATAAATAAATTTAATTATTTGAAAAATCTTTTTTACAAGTCTAATGTTCAGTATCAGTCACATTCTACTCTATTCAATTATGCTAGGCTCTAGTTACATTAATTCTTCTACCTATACAGGAACCCACCTTGGTCCAGTGCTTTGACCCCACATCAATCATTCGGCTAATTCTTCCGCCTATAGAGGAACCCGCATTGGTTCGCTACTTCAACCTTACATCAATCTTTGGAGTAGATTATAAATTACATTATGAACCTACAAGATATGTTTATCAAGTAAAAGATCTATTCTTAATATTTTGATAGGTATGTAATAAAATATAATTAAAAAAAGATAACAACAATTGACCAAAATATTCCCAATTATTTTTTTAATAATTTAGAACAATTAGAAAAATCAGCAAGCCGACATGTGTTTTGTTTTCAGATGGTGTAACGAGTGGACCGAACTCATATGACGAGTGCAGGTCTTGTTCCAATTGGTCTTGTTTGGCTGCAAGGCATTTTTTGGTCGAGGGCAAAAGGGAAGAAAGGGATAGCATAAGAAAATAAGACAAAGTAAAGAACAAAACAAAACAAAAGAGTGACAAATTAATGAAATCATGTTGTTTGTTTTGCAGGAAAGAAGAGGAAAGGAAAATGAAAAACAAAAATATTTTATTGTTTCTCTTCTCCCTTTTTTTCCCCTTTCTAAGAACTCATTTTCTCATATTTGTAAAATTAAGGAAAATATTAATTAAACTCATCCTCCAATACTTTTATATAAAAGATTTACAACAAAAATATATAATTAAAAATATCATATTGATGTACATGAATCCATGTGTTTTCAGTTCTATCAATTAATTTATCCATCTTTGGAGATTAATTGACCCTTTTTGCTTCTAGTTGAAAGAAGTGAAATGGCACATGAATTTGACCCTTTTGTTAAGGCAATGGGTGGTGATCATAACCCAACGGCTTGGCTTGCTTCTTAAATTTTGTTATAAACTCACAGTTGACATTGTGGGGTTCATTTCAACTACCATGCATGACTCAATCAATAGCAAGCAAAACCCAGTTTGAAGACTTGGTGGGGGCAACAACCCTAGAAAAGTGGGCAAGAAATTAATTGGGAACATGACTCTTAAAGGCAAAATTAAATGGAAATATTGCAATCAAAGTTTGCATTTGATATGTCCACAAAGAGGTCATCTTTTAAAACGTTTAGGTTAAAATATTCTCATTCTTCTAACTTTTAGTCATAATTTCATACGGATTCATTAATTTTTAAAATGAACAATTACCCCAAAAGTATAAACATTATTAACAAAAAAAATATAAAAAAACTAAAATACTTTTTTTTCTTTCTCCCATTTTTTTTTCTCAAACAATGTGATTGACCGGCGACACTTCCATTTGCCAACTGATCACGCCACGACTGGTGCTCCCCAAAGGAAAGGAGCACCAATCAAGTGCTCCGCAAGGGAGAGGAGCACACTTGAATTTTTTTTTGCAAAAAAAGTTATATAATAATAATTTTTAAAATTAATAAATGATAAAATTATCTTTTTAATATTATCACGTTATCAAACTAATGAAAATACTAATAATTGACTAATGGTTGAGTTTGTATGTTATTTTTTTGAAACGAAGTATTCATCTCGAAAATGAATGGATTTCTTTGAAATTTCAATTAAAATATAAAAAAATCTAGATATTTTATGCAAACTCTTATTACTTTATCCATTTCTTGAAGCCATGTTGACACATCTCCCTTATTAATGCAACCAAGCCACTTGCAAAAAGGCTTCCATTAGATATTTTCTTTCTCAAAATGAACACAGATTGAGATTATTTTGTCTTTCATTTGTAATTAGATGGACCATATTATCATCTTCAACACCATCCAACTTGATCAAGTGTATGGGGGGGATCAAGTCAGCTTTGCTGTTCAAGATTGACTTGGTAGAGAAGGGTTATGTGGTTTTCGCTTTCAAGGTAAAGGGTTATCACAAATTCGAGATTATCATTTAAATCTTGTAAAAATAAATAATTTTTAGTGATAAAAATCAAATAAAAATCGATCTTATTTGAAATCAAAATTGAGTATGATGTTCTGAATTGATTTGTTGGTTTGAGAATAACTATCAAGTGAGAATGCCTTACTTTTGTGTTGACCCACAAAAGAAATTGTGGGTTTCAATCTTCTAGTTTAGTTCACTTTTAACTTTTAAATTAATTAAAACAGCCCCAAATTCAGAATGTTTCATCAATTTTATATGGTTTCAAGCATATTAAATTATATTTTAATCTTATACCACTATATGCTCTCTATTATTGGATTCATATTAACACAAAGAAAAAAAAAAGGCCAAGCCTACACATTGAAATTTATAGATGAAAAATCTGAATTGTCAAAAGAGAAAATAAGGTTTGAAATTAGTTATTACTTGTGAAGTCTAGATATATGGAAAGTTCTAAAACAAGTTCAAGTTTCTATATCCAAGAAGGACTAATCCCATCATTTTTAAGCAAAACTCCAATTGAAATGATCAAGATTGGACTGCACATTGATTTTTTGGGTGCTAAGAATAGCCACAGGAATAGTTTTTGGTTCTTAAAATTTTGAAGAGTAAAAATAAAAGTCCTTTATAATTAGTTACGAATAAATACGTCAACATCAAAGGACATTAAATACAATGACATTTTGAATTATGAGAATTATATATATATTTTAAAATGTGATCAACAATTGTCATTTTCAATTCCTCAAATTAAATATTTTTTTTTCTTTGTTTACTATTCCTTACCTGCTTCAAGAAGATTTCATAATTATTACGTATATGAACCGGTGTATCTACCGCGTAACCGCGTAACAAGAGCCAAAAGAACATCTATAGCTCTCGAAATTAATTTTTGTTTAAACAAATGATGGAATGTTTGGATTACTAAATTAAGTAGTGATTAGTCCTTTGATTAGGGGTAAGACTGTTCTATCAAAGAAACAAGAGGTTTTTGGATTTGGGTTATTTATATATAATTTTAGTGATGATTCATGAACATGTATCCTCTTGTCAGCTTGCTTGAAAGAATAGTTCAAAGTATACTCCCCTAGAGAATATATACATATATATTTATATAGAATTAAGGGGGGAAATTCAATTGGTTTATACTTGCTAAACAATTAAGGAAATTATATGGTCAAGAATAGGGAGGTGACAACCAGGCAGAAACATGACAGCGAAGGTGATACCTTCAGATTCTTTGATGTGTCCATGTAAAAATTTTAGGATATAGGCCATAATCAGGCTAGACTTCAAATAGGGGAGGCAACACAGATTCCTTGAAGACTTAATTGCATCCATTAGGGGTTTTTTTTTTTTAATGTTAGAACAATATTCTTTAAAAAGGTAAATTATTTTCATTAAATTTACTTGTGAATATATTTTTTAAAAAATATTAATCAATTAATAATGAATTACTTTAGTCAGAAATGAAAGTTTCGTAAATGAGAGAGATTACGGTATTATTTAACCCAACTTTTGATTTGAATGAATTAAATTAAAAAAAAAGGGCATTGAATGAGCCTTAGAAATAAATGAAAGGGCATAATGTATCAAATATTTATTAAATTTCTTTTAAGGTTCCATATATTTTCTGTTGTAATCGCCATAAAACAAAGTGTTATTAATGATATGTACCCAAAAAAGAGTGTAGTTAAGGAGGAGATAATTAATAATTTTATATCTACTTATGTTTGTGTATACATTGTGGTATAAATTAATTAAGGATACAGATATATTGAATTATTTTTATTTATTTCTTTATCCTCATATCGTTAGGCTCTCTATGTCATCTCAGGTTCTTGTTTGACCTTTTAAAGATTGGAGTAAGGTTGTTTAATTTTATAAACCAATAATGCTGATTTTAATCAATAAAGAAATAGATTCCCCAATAATATTAAAATCCATGCTTTTATTTGGTATAATAATATTCTAATCCCTTTGATAAGTACCAATAATGAACAATTGACTGACATAACTTTATCGGGGTTTTCTTTAAAAAAAGATTATGAAATTCTAATTCCATTGACTTCATATATAAATATATATCGTGAAATATGTTCATGTTGATAATTCTTGATCGAATATTATGTATGACCATTTTTGATGCATCTAAAATATATTTTTGATGTCTCACATTGATAAAAACTCATTAATTAATTACATGATATCCCTCAAAATTATTGGAATGATTAAATTTTAATATAGATAAACAAATATTATGGGCAAAAAAGAATTAGGTAGTGCCGGTCAAGCCAGAAAGGAGACGTAGTGGAATAGGCATCGTAAGCAACAAAAAACCCACAAGGAAAAACAATAGACAAGGTTTTGTTTTATAGGGGTTTACGTGTAGGACTAGGGTAAAGTCTAGACTCCAAGACCCCTTGTAATAATGACTTGTACATGCGTTAAGCTACCCTTTTAGTATTTACTCCTTCAATCTTGGAGATGGGTTTTTTCTTTGTTTTTTTTAAATTAATTTTGACAAAATTTATATGTTAATTGATATGAAGTAATTGTTTTCTATAATTTTTTTTTAAAAATAAGCTATGTTAATATTCAGAAAAGATGATATGAACGAAATCAATTCAATATTAAACTAAATATTCGGATACAAAATAAAAATTCCATTCTAATTTTTTTATGTTGAAACAATAATTTATCCTAAAATATTTGAAGAAAAATATGTAAATTATAACCTTAATTCTTCTGTTTTTCCTGTTATGAGTTTCTGGTCAATCCGGCGGGGCCATGGCAAAACCGCGCCGGGGGGGGGGGGAGATCTTCAGTCCACGGGCACTCACTCTTTGAAATAGTCAAAGTCTTCTTTTATTTGTAATGGTTCTATGACTTCCTCTACAATGAGATACACGCTTTTTCATTCAAAGAAAATCAACTATAAATAAGCATTTCATTAATAAACTTCTCATCAACTGTCAAACAAAATATAATAAAACTTCTTATCAGCTTGGTCCTATACCTTTGTCCTGATCTCATAATCATCATCATCTTTTCTTGCTGGCTTTCCTTTGTTAGTTATAACACTTGGGTTTGGAGCAAAGTTCTGTGAACGTTTTTCCTTTTTGTTGTTGTTGAATAGAATTTTAAGTAAGTTCGTATAGTTGCAGAAGCTTGCAGCAATACATCAATGGCTGAAACTTCTAATAAAGCACGTTCGTTGGAGTATACACCGACATGGGCAGTTGCTGTGGTGTGTTTTGTGTTGGTTGTTATTTCGATCATCATTGAACATGCCATTCACATGGTAGGGAAGGTTAGTGTTTTGAAGTGTTTAGCTCTATTCTAAATTTGGACTTTTGTCTGCTCAGAATATGAAAGAAAAAAATGATTTACTGTTTCTTATAGTTCAAGGCTTTGTTTGAATCCAGTTGAGTCCAAGGAAGGTTGAGTTCCTGCAATCAGAGTTGCACTTGCCACCATAGTTTTCTGTGCAAAACTTGGTGTTTCAGACCTTGAATCAAAGGCATAGCCTAGTTAATTCTCACACGTGTTCTGAAAGAAGAGGTCTTCAAGTAAAAAAAAAGAAAAGAGCACCCTTTGTTGGATTGAGTTTACTTTAAGAAAGATAATTAAGAGTTATTGCAATAATATGGAGATATGAAGAAAACTAAATTGGAGCTCTGTTCATGAGGAACTTATCCTTTCTCTTGGAATAGTACTAAATGGTTCATTTTGAATGATGATTTTCATAGTTTTTGTTGGTTGTACATGACATTCGTGCACCCTTTTCCACAGTGGTTGAAGAAGAAGCACAAGCCAGCTCTTTATGAAGCACTTGAGAAGGTTAAAGCAGGTAACGGACTGATACTGGTATAGTCTTGTTAGTTTTGAATTGAAAGAAGCTGTCATCAGACACTAACAAAATTTCATTTCCTTTTTGAAGAGCTTATGCTCATGGGATTTATATCCTTGCTCCTGACAGTAGCGCAAGGTACCATATCCGGTTTTTGTATACCAGAAAGCATAGCAAACACTTGGCATCCCTGTGGTAAGAAGGCTGAGACTAAAAAAGATTCTGAAAAAGATTCTGAAAGCACTGGCAGAAAACTTCTTGAATTCTCAGACGTCAGTACTGTTGCTCGGCGCAGTCTTGCATCAAAAGAAGACACTTGTCCTGAGGCAAGATTACCACTTCTTTCCTGTCATCACTTTTATTCCATACATAGTTGACAGTTTACTTTGGTAATAGAAGGAAGGCAGATGGATGTAAATTGTTCATCGAGGAAACAAGTTTCCTCATTTAGTTGAATTAATTAAGGAGACTGGAATCTAATTGACTGAGAAACTAAACTTTTATTGCAGGGAAAAGTTGCATTTGTATCGACCTATGGTATTCACCAGCTCCATATATTCATCTTTGTGTTAGCAATTTCCCATATCCTCTACTGCATAATAACCTATGCTTTGGGAAGAACCAAGGTATTTACAAAAAGAAATGCAATCTCTCTGCCATTTTCCAGTCTTTCTTCTGCCTGTTTTTCCCTTCTTAACTGATTGCTTGGACTGCAGATGAGGAAATGGAAGGCCTGGGAGAAAGAGACAAGGACAGTTGAATATCAATACTACAATGGTATGTTATCCAAATTGAAATCAATAAGAGCGGTCTAATAATTAGATTGATATTACTGGTAAATTTCCTGGAAGAGCTACCTCTCCCTCTCCAGGGTCCCATACTCGATAATGATTTAGTTAATCTGCCATTACAAGAAAGATTGCATAAGACAAACTTTTGTTGGTCAAAAGTCAAATAAATCTATGATCATCTACAACTGTTTGAGTCAATCAAATCATTTCTTTGTGGAGATTTACATAAAAGTAGACCTGGACCCTGTATATTAGCCACAGTATTTTAGTATCTGTAAGGGAAGTTTCTTTCACACTATATAATCATCAAAACAAGCCAGTTTTTCTTTTTGTTTATTATGATACAAGAGTGGAGAAGCATGTCTCCAAACTAGATCTCTAGCCAGAGCCCCATTTATCTAATGACTTCAGCTAAGCCTAGGTGGTCCTATTAATCATAGCTATTTGTTTATTTATTTAATTTTATAAATGCTCTATAACTGAGTTGACTTTTCTAATGCAGATCCAGAGAGGTTCAGGTTTGCAAGGGACACCTCATTTGGGCGCAGACATATGAACTTTTGGAGCCGCTCAACCTTATCCCTTTGGATTGTAAGTAGCCAGATGAAAATTATTAACATTAAAACCACCATTGAGGCACCTGGGTATCTGGTTCAATGGTTAATGCATGATCTTCATGCTCAAAGACATGATATCCGAATCAAAACTACCATTGAGAAAGCAAAATATCTTATCAGGAATAAGTATATAGTATTATCTATGGTATTCTTGAGATATTAAGTTTGGATATGACTCTCCTAAGTGAAACTTTTTAACTGTCACTCTTCTCTTGTGATCATTAGTCACTTTAAGCAAATTTTAATGGTTCTCTGTTTTTTCACTTTTCCTATCAGGTGTGCTTCTTTAGACAATTCTTTGGGTCGGTTACAAAGGTCGATTACCTGACACTGAGGCATGGGTTTATCACGGTAAGCTTAAGGCATGGAATTTTACATATGCCAATATTTGTGCCATCTACTCACAGACAGGTTTCTTAGTTCCTGTTGCTAATTGGAAGTTCAATGTACTGTATGCTTTCAGGCACATCTGGCACCTGGAAATGAAACAAAATTTGATTTTCAGAAATACATCAAGAGATCATTAGAAGAAGATTTCAAAGTGGTAGTTGGGATCAGGTTAGTGCTCTCAAGCATGTAAATCAACATTTCTTCAGTTTATTAGTTACATTAGCTTACTAACTTAATGTTGCATTGGTTTGCAGTCCAATCATATGGTTCATTGCTGTCTTGTTCCTGCTTGCCTATACACATGGTAAGGACTTAATGATTAAATTTAAAGTTCAGAACAAGACAAAACCAATTCTAACAAGAATTTTCCTTTTCCATGTTAACTTGGATGGGAGACAAGGGCTACATAACTTCCACAATTGTTGGACCTTAACTCCCTATCTGCTGATACTTTGCCGCAATAGGAATCTGTTAATACTAATATATGAACATAGTTATGGATCCTTTTAGTGTTTGCCGACTAATGAATATGTAGCTCTTTATGGACAGGATGGTACTCTTATTTGTGGCTACCCTTTCTCCCCTTAGTTGTAAGTACAATTCCATATTTGATATGGTACATCTTTTATAGAGGATGTAGCTAGAAATAGGATCTCATACCCTCAATTGGGACTTTGCAGATAATTCTAATGGTTGGAACCAAGCTACAGGTGATCATAACTAAACTGGGACTGAGGATTCAAGATAGAGGTGATGTGGTCAAGGGTGCACCTGTGGTTCAACCAGGCGATGACCTCTTCTGGTTTGGACGCCCACGCTTCCTTCTTTTCCTCATCCACTTAGTCCTCTTTACGGTAATTTTCCTTCATATTTTTCTATTCATGGATTCCTTTAGTCTACCAACATCTAAGCATCATCATCATTGTGCTAATGCTCATGTATGTTGATTCCCCATTTCCTCTGCAGAATGCATTTCAACTAGCCTTCTTTGTGTGGAGCACGGTAAGCAAATTCTACAAGTTCAATCCTTCCTGTGACTGTTTGATCAGCTTATCTAATAAGTACTTTTCCATCTTTTTCAGTATGAATTTACCATAAAGTCTTGCTACCATGAGCACCTTGAAGATATCATCATTAGAGTATCAATGGGGTGAGTTCATAAACATTCAAGCATTGGCAGAATCTTTTTGACAAACATTATAACTAAAGATTACAGATTTGACAAAGTGAAAAGCTTGCTGATAAAATGCAAAATTTGCAACTTTTCCAGGGTCATTATACAGTTTCTTTGCAGTTACGTGACTCTCCCACTCTATGCTTTGGTGACTCAGGTGAGATATCAATCTCTTATTCTGATCTATATGCCATTAACTAGATGGATATTAAGCTGAAAATTAAGCAAATAAATCAAAGACGCTATATGTAATTTGTCTGGTTTGTTTGTTTACAGATGGGAACTAACATGAGACCAACAATCTTTAACGATAGAGTAGCAGCTGCACTCAAAAGCTGGCACCACACAGCAAAGAAACACACTAAACATAGCAGGCATTCTGAGAACACAACACCATTTTCAAGCAGGCCAGCAACCCCAACTCATGGGATGTCTCCTGTTCATCTTCTGCATAATCATCCCCGAAGTGTCGAAAGCTACCACACATCTCCTAGGAATTCCAACCTTGAGAATGATCAGTGGGATCTCGACTCCCCTCGCCGCCGTGCAATCAATGATTCTGTGCATGATAGACAGCTAGAAATGAGGGAAGTAGACAGGACAGTTCAAGAGTACCCTAGCTCCTCTTCACATATGCCTCAGCCACCCCAGACACTTCGAACACAACATGAAATTGACATCAGTTCATCAGATTTCTCATTTGCTAAAAGATGATCGAACTCATTCCAGATTCAGGTCGGACTAAAAGGGACAATGCTGCTAACATTTGTCGTGTACATTTCTTGGCACATGCCATACACTGATTTCAGTCTGCATGGAAACCAAAGGGCAATGGAGATTGGACACATGGAAATTAACCAAAGGCACAGAGAGAGAGAGAGAGATTGGACTACTTTTTCCTTGTTGATACTTGCTAAGTTTTTTTTATTCTTTATAGCATCTTCTACTTGCTGTACTTTACAGTTTTGAATAACACTTTATCCAGCTTTACAATTTTTTATTTTCCTTTTTTTTTTTGTTCTTGAAATAAGCAAGTAACTTTATCAAGCCATAATACTTCAAAAATTTCTTAAACTATTCAATTATTCTTTTATTGTATTTCATTGCTATGACTATTTAATTTTAAGACTGGATTCAGTAATTTTTTTAAGTGATATCATAATTAAAGTAATAATAATAATTAAAAAAATAAATAAATTCATTAACATAATTAATTATATAAAACTCTTATTGTATGAGAAAAAGATATACAATTAATTAAATAAAAACAATTTAACATGATTAATATATAACATTCTCCTATCTATGTTAATTGTTTATTAATAAAAAGTTTTAAAATTTAAATTTTTATTATGTTTAAATATTTTAATTAATTAAAATATATAAAAGAAAAAGTTGCCCGTCACTTTTATTGTAAGTATGATTATTTATATATATATATATATATATATATATATATATATATATATGTATGTATATATAAAAGGAGGATTAGGATGGAAGCAAAGTGTAAAAAAAAAAAATTGAAAATTTGGTTGAGTTGCCATTAATCATTGAACAGTCAATGCTGGCCACAATCCATTATTCTTTGTTTAACAAAAAAAAAATAATGATTGATTGATTGATTGGATGCTTATCCTTTTTGTAAATATGTGTGGTTTTTATATGAGATTCCCTTTCTTTCTTTATCTTTTTCAAAAATCAAACTATTTATCATAAAAAAAGAAGAAAAATAATCATGCTATTATTTGTGGAAAATTGCTTTTAATTTATGCTGTACCCACTTGTAATGTAGGGTCCTTGTTTACCAATATGTTTTATTTTGAGGTGGAAATAAATTGGTTTAATTAAAAGAAATATTAGTATATACTAAAACAAATTTTGATCTTTATTTATTTATTTTTGATAGGAAAATTTTACTTTATTTTAAAGAATTTATCTGATGGGTTATCTGCATGATAATTTAAAAAACATCGAATTTAAATCCAAAAATATTTTCCAAAAAAGCCCAAAATAAACAAAAATTTTAATATCTACTAAAAAATATTATAAATGGGAGTTTTCAATTAAGCAATATGTAGTTAATCACTATCAGGCAAAGAAATGATGAAAATGTCCTTTTTTCAAAAGTTTAATTTTTATTAGACCAAATTATTCAAAAATGTACTTTTTTTTTAATTTTATTCTATTCAATTTTGTATTATATTTTACACATAACCTTTTTATTTTTTAATTTGATGTAAATAATATCTTTTGCTTATTATATTATTATTATTATTATTATTATTATTATTATTATTATTTAATTTCAAGCATCTTCATCACCCTTTCTCTTTCATAACAAAATATTATTGTAATAATAATGAAAAAAAATAAATAATTAAAATAACAGTAAAAAATCTTAAATTAAAAGACTATTTGTATTTTAATATTATCAATATTAAATAAACAACCGTCGTGGCTGCATTATACTCGTTCAGATAATAATAACAAAAAAAAAAACAAAATAAAAAAAATATTTAAAGAAATCTTTAAAACGGCTCTCGATTCATCGATTAATCATTTCATTTAAAAATAATAAAAACTGATTGATTAATTTTCATTTGAAATTCCAGCGTTCAACTCTGACCGTTGATATCGTCGATTCTCTTTTTCAATCTTTCTTTTGATCGTCGCGATGGAAGACCGGCCCAATCGAACGGTGGACAATTCGTCGACCTCGCCGCAGCAGCATCAGAGCCATGCAGCAGCCGCTTCATCTAAGCAACCCGTTACCGCTCCCGACGCCGTCGACACCACTTCCGTTACTCAGAGGTAAAAGGAGAGAATTGCCTTTTCTGTTGGTTCCCGCGAAAATTTGAGATAAAAGATAAGAAAGGAAAGAGATTTTTTTTTTCCTTGGAAGTTTCTTGGCGTTTCTTTTTGATTCTGTTGAAAATCTTGGAAATGAAAGAAAATCTTTTCCTGTTTGGTTCTCGGAAAAAAAGTTTTTCCTTGAATTTTCTGTCTTCGTTTCCCGGGAAAATTAGTTTTTGTTTTCTTTTTCTTTTTTCCTTTTCTATTTGGGTCAAGTTTGATATTTAACTTAGTAAAAAGTTGCTTATGTTTGGTCCGTTGGTTTACTTTAACTTAACATAGTTTAGTTGAAAGGTGTGTGTGTTTTGTTCAAGTATAATATCAGGCTTTGAAACAATAAAATTTTGAAAATTCTCATATATTTCATTATTTTGGAATTTGTTTGGTTGCTCAGAAAATTATGGAAATGATAAGGAAATGAATAAGAATTTTATGCTACATACTTTTATGAATAATTTTTTAAAATTGAAATTTGAATTGAATTCAAGGATTATTTTGACATGGCATTTGTTGGAATAAATTTTTTGCAGGCTGCAAAAGGAGCTGATGGCTCTCATGGTATGTGAATCCTTTTTACTGTTCTAATTTTGGAAACCTCATTTCTTTATTTGATGTTTTGTTTGGTTTTATCTTTGTTTTATTGGATGAAGTATCATTGTGAAAACAAGGCTTGCTAGAGTTTTATCAATAGTGATTCTTTATGTGTCAGCATTGTTATCAAACCTTGATTAAGTGATTTTAATGATAATATCCATTTTGAAGGGTCTGAGGTATGTTTAAATGGTCTATAGAAGGAATTAGGCACCTAGTTTTAAGGAATGGCAGCTTACCTGCTGATTGTTGTTATGTTTTCATAGTATTGGATCTTCTTTTTCCCTTTTCCCTCATTGGCAATTAGGGGAACGGATGCGACTTCGTCTATGGAGGAGATGTTTGGTTACCAATTAGGCTATGCCTTGGCCACAGTATAATTTCTCATCTTAAATTTAAGTCTAAAGTGGAGCTGGTGGTATAATATGTCATGTAAACACTGAGAGTTTCATGTATGCTTCATCAAGTGTATATGGCATAGATCTCCTGAAAATAAATCTAACTTGAAATGGAGATTTTAGACTAAAGCACGAATTAGCTCTTGAACTATCTCAAATTTTTCAGAAAAGCGTTTATTCTTTTATTGTACCCAAGTAAGGCCTTATTCTATGATTTTTACCAAAATAAGCTCTTTTGTTCACAAACAGATGTCACGTTATATATGTGATCTTGACGGTTGTTAAGCTCATGGCCAGTTGACATCCTTCACACTCATGTAATAGTTTATGTGGCTTTTCTAATATGGCGAAATTGGCTGACTAGAATGACTGTCTTAGGAGGGAAGTTTTTCCCATTTAGCCAATTTCTTCATGTAAGGAAAGTCAAGTCAGCATCCATGTGTGCAGAAGATGTCAGGTAGCCATGGGCCTAATAGCTGTTGAGGTCATTTGATAAATTTAAACATATTTTCGTCAACATAAGGGTTCATTTAGGACAAATCATAATATAAGGGCTTATTTAGGTACAATAAGAAAAGGGGGCTTATTTAGGTAAACTAAGAAAGTTCAAGAGCTTATTTAGTATTTTAGCCAAGATTTTAATGTGACATCAGATATGGTTTTGACTTTTTAGGTTACAGAAGGTTGATGGACTTGAGTGCATGCAGACGTGCACACACATCCACATTTGTTTGAGCACATTTATATTCACAAGCCTGCAAAAACATTTACTTTAATAAGAGAAAAGAAAAGATATGGAGTCAAACGACTCAAGGGAGAAACTGATCAAACTTCAAGGTAGTAGCATGCAGATTCCTGCATGTGGGAAAAACCTTTTAGAGCACTGCTTCATGGAATATCTGATATTGTTTTCTGCTGCAGATGACTGAAGGAGATCTTGGAGTGTCGGCTTTTCCTGAAGGTGAAAGCATTTTTGCATGGATTGGCACAATTGAGGGTGGAAAGGGAACTATGTATGAGGGTTTATCGTACAAAATTTCTATGCGCTTCCCATTGGACTATCCTTTCAAACCACCACAAGTAAAGTTCGAGACAATGTGTTTCCATCCCAATGTCGACCAGTTTGGCAATATTTGCCTTGACATTCTTCAGGTATCAATTTACTTGGTATATAGCTTCCAAGAAAACTCCTGTGCTGCTGAAGATCTTAATGATAAGATAAAAAGAAAAAAGGATTCTTTGATCCATTTTCTTTGAAGTGTGGACGTACCTAGTGAAATTGGTTGGATGTTTTAAGTTAATTATATCTAACCTTGAAGGACCTAGGATAGTTGATGTTAGAGTTTGCTTTGTAGCACTTTCTGGTTCCAATATCTGGATAGTTGAGAAGAGGGTTGCTCTTAAGACTGATCTGAAAATTCTTCATGTTTACAATTGCTGGAATTGCTAGAAATTTCTATATTCCCTCGCTTTGCCTGCTACCTCTTCTAGTTGCATTCTTATATACTTGCATAGTGGAATTGCAGTTCCAGTCTCTGTTTACCAAATTTTTCACGATACTCATAAATCCTTCCTTCATATTATTACAGGATAAGTGGTCTTCTGCTTATGATTGTAGGACCATTCTTTTGTCTGTTCAAAGTCTACTAGGAGGTCTGCTTGCTCTTCTCTACATGTTTGATCTATGAAACAGATAATTTCTTTGTCATTCTGATTGCTTAAGAAATTTCATCCATGCAGAGCCAAACCCTGAGAGTCCTCTCAACACCTATGCTGCAGCATTATTGAACAATGAGGAAGGTATGAACAAAAATTAGCTTTTCGAACTAACACTTCCGTTTTGATGTTCTTTCCGGTTTAAATGCATCCAGATCACTGCACCTTTTCTTTAGGTTGATGAGTTATGTGGCTTAAGCATTACTAAGCTCAGAAATATATAATACCCTTTTTTACTGCTCTGCATGTTCCATCGATGACTGAACTAGCATATCTCCATCTAAACATTTGTCGAGATATTCTAGGTAATCAAAAGAGCATTGCCTTCTCGATTTTTGTTGGAATCTTTTGCCACGGTTTTGCAGTACTAGAGTTTGCAAATTATGGTGTTTCAAATTTAAATTTCAGTGCAGCCAACAACTTTTGATATGGAATAGAACTTAATTGTATCAGATTCACCATGATATTTTCTTTTCTTTCTTCAGATTACAGGAAAATGGTCCAAGAACAGTACTTTGGTGAAAAAACATCAGAGAGCTGATATGCAGAGAGTCCATCTTTGATTCCATATCAGCATGTCTGTTTTTTCTGACAGAATTTCTCGACAAAGCTTCAAAGGAAGAGCAATATGATTCAGAATTTAATAGCAGTGGCATCAATCAATGTACATTCAATCAGTAACCCAACTTGGAATTTATATCATGTTACACAAGAAACACACGGAATTTGCATGAATCTGTCTTTCCATAAATATGTTTGTGACATCACTCTTGTAATTGCAAGCAAAATAAAGTCTATAGAGGAGGTAAATTTCTTGAGTCAGACTAAAAAGGGGTGTTCATATTCTTCTTGGTAACATATTGTATCAGTCTACCTCAATAAATCATTGTGGACTTTAACCAAATGAAGAATTAAGAGTTGAGGGTTTTTATTCTTTTTTGTTTTTGTCTTTCCCTTCTTTGGGCACCTTCCTCTAACTATGATAGATGCATGGGATACATATTTCTCAAATTACATGAGTATGAAAGTCACCTTCCAAATGTATAGAAATGTTGCTGGTAATATGACACTTCTGTTTGTAGACATGGGGCTTTTTCTGTTCATGTATGAGCACATTATATCACAGGAAAGAGAGGAAAGACTGAAAAGAAGAAATGGCATTCGAAGCCAAGTTTGTTCAGAAATAAGTCATAAATCTCCATGAATATGTACAAAAAATGGGGTTTAAAGAGAAAAATAAACCATAAATGTACCAAAGGTAACTTGAATCATTCTTCCTTTGAACCATCAGCAAGAGCAGGTGCCTTGCATATGGGGCAGGCATTTTTCACTGCCAACCATCTTTTGATGCAGAGAAGGTGGTAATCATGTCCGCAGCGCATCATCCCAATTCCATCACCGTTCTTGTACTCCTCCTGCAGGTTTAACAAGAAAAGAGCACAAGCTAAAATTCCCCAGTTGGAAAAAGTTTCAAATGAGATGGAATATATCAAAAGGGACAAACAGGACTTCCAAACCTCAAATCCTAAGAAATTACTAACAACTAGACGGGATATCCAAGGTCATGTATTTTCACCTTTTCTCTTCATCACGAAAATCTTGAGAACCTCTCAGATATTGGCAGGATTTAAATCCCCATAAAGAAATCTTTCGTCTTCTGGGGCTATAACATTTTGAAGACTGGGAAAAACCATTCCAATCAGATGTTCCAAAATAACTAACCATTAAAAAAGGGTTTCATTTTGACCTCATAAAATTCTTGTTTTCCGAGCTTGTTCCTTAGTTGGACGAAGCTCAAGCCTAAACCATAAGACAAGGCCTGTTTCCTTCGCAAAGCCAAGTCTAGGTGATCTATAAGCTTGTGAACATTGAGTTCACTTGATTTATAGTATTAGGATAATAAATGTATATAGGGCTTGCTTAACGCTCGGATACAAATATTCCATTGGAAAAAGAATGCTTGGATAAAAATTAATCAGGCAGAGCAAACTGCTTCTTACGAGGCAGATGGCACAGGTTGCTTCATGCTGGTTCTTATATGAAGAGTATATAGTCTCTTTCAAGCAGTTTGACATTACATCTTCAGACAATCCTGTGTTGACATTCCCTATTCTTTCTCCGAGGGCAAGCAGTTCCTATAAACAGAAAATAACTGGAAGTTTATACGAGCTCGTACAGATATATGAGAAGAAGGGGGTAAATAGAAATAAACAGCAACCTCATAACTCATGTTGTCAACATCTAGTCTCATATCCCTGTACTGATCAAAGGAATTTCTGGAGCCATATAAAAATGAGCGATCCTCTTGAGCCTGCAAAAAATGCAACAGCAATACATGATCAATGAGAAGTAAGATGATAAAAGCTATAAATTCTATTCATATCGTAATAACAACCAAAGCACAGAATAGGACAGGACTAGAGTGCTACAAGCTTATATAACAGGTCCAGAAATCAGATATAGCTCAAGAGATTAAATGATGTGGTGCAGGAATCATATCCTTAAAGTAATCTGTCTTTTCACCTGTTTTCTATTTACATGAAGTGAATCCATACAATATATGCTTATCAGCATATCTTAATAATTTGGCATGTATAATATTATGTGCTTTATCAGTACGGCTAACTCCATAACAGAGACCAAAGGCTCACACTTCCACATCATTAATGGTAATAATTTACAAAAGTAATGATGCCAAAAGAGGAAATGCACCAGAATGAAATGCAAGAAATGTACAGGCAGAAAAGTAAAATACCCTACTTGCAAAATATAAAAAGCTTGAAGCACCAGCAGCAGTATAAACAGGGATATTCTATGAGCTTATCAGGACCAAGATAAACCAAAAATGACAATTACACACCTCAGATCCCATTCTATCATGTGCATTCTCTGCATTTTGGAAAGATTGGAATCTCTCAGCTGCTATCCTTGACCTTGTGTCTCTACGGTTACGCCAACTTCTGGCAGAAAATGTCCTAGAATATCTGGAAGGATAAGTTTCTGTGAGAGACGGAAGACTATTTTCTGTGGGAGCTGTTTCTTGAGGCCACCAAGAAGACCTTAGACCCACACCTTGAGGCCACTGAGAAGACCTTAGATCCACACCATATGAAGGAACTGCACTTTGTGAATAATTACTATGGATCCCCATAGCAGCCTGGTCATGCAGAATAGGAAAATATTGGGCTGATGAAACAGGATCTCTGCCTGAAACAGAGTCATGGCTGTGTCCACCAATTCCTGCAGTACTTTCTCCAACAAAGTTTTGATTTGTCTCGTATCTTAAGCCAGTGTTTCCTACAATTGTATCAAACAATTTTATTAGAAATAGTTCAATGAATAAGAAAAAGAAGTAATGTATCTTCAACTAACCTGATATTGCAAACCCTCCCTGTGTTGGATAAGAAATGCCAATATTATTTTGATTGTAATTAGTTGCACCAGCACATAAGGAAGTAAGATTCACTCTACCAGAATCACTTGACTGATGAGCAGTTGGCCAATAATGGTGTGAAGAATAGCTTGATGGATGTATTTGTCGTTGGTTGTGCTCCAAATCATTTCTAGGTCGGCTTCTCACATTCCTCGGAGGATTTTCATTGCCATTTGAGAGGTTGCCTCCCCTATAATGTGATAAACCAACAGTACCAGAAGGGTAATTTGGATAGTCTGTAGCTTGTTTATCTGGATGAAATTCAGATGAGTTAGATGAACTTCCTGCACTATAGTATCTGCTTGTGCCACCTCTCTCACAGCTTAAAGAAATTCGGCTTTTTCTTTTAAATAGTCCTCTTCCGATATTCATTCCACAATCAAGTAAACCATCCCCAACTTCACAAACAGCAAAACTGTCATGGTGAATTGAATAGCTATGGCTGGTATCATTCACTGGGGTTGAATATAAGCTTCCAACTCCAGGGAAGTGCGGGAAGGAGTCATAAGATGGGCAGGAATGAGGAGCATGAACTTGTGAATCTCCCAGTCGGAGATTTGATGAATAATGCTCAAGTGGCCTACTTGCTATGTACTGTGGAATGGCAGAGTATGGTGTACTTCTAGGAACATTTTCCATGGGATAAACAAATGAACCATTTTCAGGAGCAATAGCCCTTCCTGCCCACAATATTCAGAAGAAACAGACACTATTATGCCCAAGTAACACACACTATATTGTCCATCGAAGGTAGCATTGTTGGTGAAACCTTGGTTGCATTTTTAGAACCAATTAACAGTTTTGGCTGGTAGAAATCAATTTTACATTGCCAAGAAGATTAACAAGAGAAAAAGTGAACTGGCCTATTGAGTTTATTTAAAATCTACAATTTAATATATAGTGTCTCCAATATGAGAATTTATTTACAAAACAAATTTTAGCATAAAATTCATTTCCAAATGAAGCTGAAATAAATTCCATCCTCATTCGTTTCCCAACATAGCCTAAAAGAAGAAATGTTGAAGCTTCAACAAAGGATTGTATTGAACTAAATCTCACATCAAACTTCACATTATCCCAATAATTGAGAGAAGCTAACACCCTACACAGCAAATTTCCAGTTGTTTCTAGATTTTCCGATCTGTATAATCAATGTGCATCACTCAATAAAATAAAATACTAGGAAAAGAGCATCTGATGAGTGGGATGGCAATGTAAAATCATCCAGAATACCTCTATGCATATAGGGCTGTTCAGCTGTTATACTATTTTGATTATGATTCTGGTCTATCTTGAACAATGGCACTGCACTTGTTAACTGTCTATGTTCCATACCCTCTGCACATCAGATGATCCAGAGTCTAGAATCAGAAGTGTAAAAGGACACCAACCTGCATTTACATGGGACAGGAGGTAGCTGAAAAGTTCAAATGCTTATCAACCATGAAATAGACCATAAATTGGTGAACAGATGTATACATAAACCCAAAGACACACAGAGGCATTATATATGAGTATTCATATACATGAGTATTATACTTGACAAAACAAATTCTAATTTTAAGTATTAAGGAAGCCATATTAATATGTTCACGCTAGTTAGTACAAATACATGGAAACAGAAAGAAAAAGGATGAGACCTCACAGGATCAGAGCTTAAAGTTCAAGCATTGATGAAGACATATTACATCTCAGATGTACATACATAGGAAAAAAAAAAAAAAACAAAATGATGTGATCTCATGACAAAGAGTAAAAAATAAATAACACACCTTGGAATGAGCTTCTTGAAAGATCTCAAAATCAGCCAAAAGAACTCGAAAAACAATAGGTAAAACATGGTGCATATGCATGGAGATGCAAGCAACAGAAGTTGTAAATATGGATTACCGATGAGAAGCAGAAATGGAAGAAATTGGATAGCAAATGAAGTTCAAAATATCTAATACAAGCACGCTCAAAAAAATAAAAGATCATTGGTAATCTTTGCAAGCATCTTGAACATATTATTTTGATTCAGATGCATATATGGTAACAAGTACTGCAGAATAAGCTGTAATCTCAAAAGAGAGAACAGTAGTGGCAGTATCAGGTCAAGATTGACTTAAGATAAAGGAGGTAGCAATTTGAGACAAAGAGATCGAGCTACAGAAAATGTCATATTGCACTAAACAAGTGGCAAGAAAAAACAAGACATTCATAAGGTTATGAGAAAATGAGATGGTAATTTTGATTAAGGAAGTGCAAAGATGGACATGCTAAAAAAATAATGTTTGTGATAACAGATTGAGTTCTAAAATTATATAGAGCTTCAGATGGAAACCACCAACAGCTTCCTACACCCATAACCAACATTATCAACCAAAATTTCTAAGTTCTATACATGATTTCTCTTGAATAAGAGAGATTTAACAATAAGAAATGCAAACAACAAAGCAGAAATTCCTTGTCAAGGGCAAAATACTCTATGAAATCAATATTGTGGCAAAAAGGAAGACAAAGTTCTATTTTCAATTAGAAAATTACAAAAGCCAAGCTCCCATCAAAAGGAAGAGAATTAGAAAAGCAGATTATGCCAAATGAGACTTTGATTTTTTTTTCTTTTTGTAGGAAATGAGACTTCGATTCTGTCTCTTATAAATGCAGATTATAAGTACTGCTAGCAAGGACCAAATTTCCTCTTTTTATGGCAGCATATTAACCTGTTCCGTGAGTTCAGAACCTTTATGCTTCAAGAAGTAGGCTTCATCTGAAACGATAAGTCTAATTGACTTCCATGAACAACTTAGTATGTCCGAACTCCATGTATCATTAAATTTATCAAAGCCTATCTACACTCTACATCATACAACATATATCTCAAATTTTTTTAAAGACAGAAACATATTATACTATAAAATGTTTCAATAAAATGTTTCTACCCATTTAAAGTAACCTCTAAGTTATGCTGCAGCAACGAAAAATGTCTTCCTAAGGAAGAAAGATAACAGCCCAACCTGAAAAGTTACATTAATAAGGAAAGCTGAGGATGAGAGCCTTAAGTGACGGATTCAAATCAAGACAAACATTGAGAGAAGAAAAAGTAAACATTGGTTATCACTGTCTGCATATACAAGAGAAAACATCAAGCCCATTTAAATTTGAAAAATCCATAAACCTAAAATGATAAAACAAAAGTTGCCATTGTCAATTCAGCAATCTATTACCCCACAATAAGTCACTACAAGCAACTACATCTATACTTTGAAAACTTTGATCTCAATACAGAATATAAACCACCAAATATACTTATATACTATTCTACACCAGTAACATCACCCTAGTTACAAGGTTGTCCCAAACATTTAAAACAAAAATTCAGATACGCCATAGGGGAATGACTCCTTTCTAAAATTATATCTGATTTTACACCTGTTGAAGCCATCACATGTTAAAGGGGGTCATGAAAGGAAAATACTGCAGCTTGTAAAACATAATGTCTATGTAACTGCTTGAGATTGGGCACTTCAGGCAAAATTGAGCCTAAAAAAATTCCAGATCAATTCTCAAAGCAACTCTAGACAGCACATGAATGGACTTCATAACCATCACAATGATACTTTCAGGGGTAATGAGCCATAACCAATGGACACCAAAAAAATTTGTCATGCAGTCACAGAGAGTGAGACTGGCATCATATGTCTAAACCATCCACAACCCAATGATTTACCACCGCACACAACTTTTGGTGAACGCTTAAAAAGAATGCAGGTAACTCGATGTTGCTCTTTCCATGTACTTATGTGATGCAAAAGAAAATTTAAAAATATTGGTAATTATCAACTCTATTACATTCTCATCATCCTCCTTACAACAATCATCATCACAATCACAGCAAAACACTCAGCAGTTATCTACATAGTACAGTTCCTCTAGTTGGCACTTCGCAACTGCTTGAAAAAAGTTTCAACAAATTGTTAGATTGCAATATGTGCTTCTTTCATTACTACTGCCCAGACACATGATGGTAGACAATAAGGAAGTTGATCATCTTAGAAGAAGTAGATAGTTTTAATAAAATGGGAGGTGTGAGAATATTGGAAAATATCAGATGACAAGAGGTATAAAGGAGCTAGCAGAAGCAAATCCAATAATTCATGCAACTGACTAAGATTCTGTCCATCTATTTATTTGACTGCACCCAACAATGGAATTCCTAATTCTCTGCAGCAGCACTTCCTGGTACTCCAACTCTAAAGAACTCAACTGCAAAAGAAAATGATCAACACAAGATATCCCACCATCAGAATACCTCTTGAGGGAAGACAGTCCACCTATGCCACTAAGGGCCCAAAATAAAATACTACAATATATGACATACCACACCAGTAATGGATATTCCAAAATAAAAAGAATATTATGCCAAAGCTTTCTTGCTTTTTCAAGACTTCATTCTAGAGTGCTTACAATATCCTATAGTTCTAAGTTCCAATGCCACATCATCCTTGAAATGATCAGCACAATTACATAATACATGGCTGTGAAGATCCCCAAGCTTAGATTAAATAACATATGTTGACATTTCCAGTATGAAAAACTGCACAACAAAGGTTTCAAACTTCTAGGAGCACAACCACTTCCTTCCCCAGTATAAAACTGATTTCTAACAAAATATACCAGCTGTATGGGCACAAAGAATCTTGATATGAAGATAGAAAGCTCAAAAAGGAAAATTCTTTCTTCTGTTGCTCAATGTGACCAAAAAGTGCCTGCAATGCAACATGTACACTTTAGATAAATGCTAATAACATAGAAAATTACCAAGCTTTCAACCAAATCTTGGTGATCCTTTTGATGGCTAGCAACAAACTACTAACCAGAAGCATTAAAAAAATAGGAACACGTACCTTTAACGAGTTTTTTTTTTTTCTTTTTTTTTTTTTGTTAAAAGAGAACATTTATTAGAGGCCTTCTTGCAACAGAATGAATGAAGAATCTGATAGAAAGTCAATGGAGTAGGCACAGAAAGTTGTTGGAAACGAGAAGTGCTAACCAAACATTTATCTGATCTGAGGAATGTTTGACAAAATACATGTTTCAAAGAAAGATGGGGAGAGAGTTATTTAATAACTAGTGGATTTGCTTGCATGAAAACAAATACTTTCAACTGGAACATTTCTTGTAAATGTCCAAATATTGCTGCCAGCAATTATCCCTTAAATACCCTCTGACACCCAAAAATAGCCCAAGGTTTCCAGAAGTTCTATTTGTCCACAAATGAAAATGAAGAAGACTGAAACACAGATAACTAAAAGGAGTAAAAACTTACTGGTAAATAAATTGCTAACATGGACAGAACTTAAAGAGAAGAACCCATCTCACTCTTCAAGAGAAGAAAGAGGCACAGAGAAAGTGAGAGACAATCAAATTAAGCTTCAAACTAACACTCTTAACTGTCATTTCCTCAGCAGAACATGTGAATAACAACCTTCACCAAGAGAATAACATTAGATTAACATGAGAATATCATCCTTCATCATCTTAGCAGAAAATGAGAAAAACAAACTTCAGCATGTCATGTCCTATCTCCTTTGAGAAAATGTTGATGCACTACCCAATTAGATTCTTACAAAAGGAGGTCACCATCACCAATGACATTTCTAAGCCTCTTGATGTTCAATGGCAAAGCCTTTGAAAAGGCAAGGTTCAATAAGTGTCTACTAGTCCAATATTTTCAAAAGCTTGGGGGTTTTTTTTTTTTTTTCTTTCTACGGTCATTGAAATACATCTAATGGCTTCAATGTCATGGTTGCATCTTCTCATGGTACAGTTTTTCTCCATCAATCAAGTCTTTTGCATCTAAGCACATCTGAAACTAGTTTAGATTGTTTTCTTTGTAGCACTACCTTCTTCTTTAGCAATCTGGATGTGAAACTTGTTAAACTTACAGCATATATATATGAGATCCTACAAATCTCTCCAATTCTATCTCACTGAAATCTTTAAGTGTTCATTCATAACCATGCAATAGTCCTCCATCAAATATAACTTTAGTTGCTTTCTTGATACAAGTACTTTCTTTTCTTTGTACACTAGTTAATCAACCTAAGATCTTAGTACTTTATTCTGTTTGTCATTCTGTGAAGTTGTAATCAAAATGAACTTGACAGCTTCAAGAGTAGATTTATATATATATATATATATATATTTGCAAAAGAATTACAATATATAACTAGATTGAAAAGATTTTAAAGCTTATTTGGAGTTCTGTTGTGGCTTCACTTTAAGCCTGAATTAATTATTTCCACCTACAGTACACCAACCCAAAAATAAATAATAATAAAAGAAAAATTTTCTACCCTAACACTAATATATAGTTGGTACATATATATATATATATATATTTGCTAATTAAAGCTTATTTGGAGTTCTGTTGTGGCTTCACTTTAAGCCTGAATTAATTATTTCTACCTACAGTACACCAACCCAAAAATAAATAATAATAAAAGAAAAATTTTCTACCCTAACACTAATATATAGTTGGTACACACTAATTTTCTGCAATTAACAGCATATACTCTAATACTTAATTGTTGCAGCAACTCAATGTTTGCGCATTTAAATTGCTAGGTTTAATCTAACAAAAATACAGATTATGGAAAAGAGAGGCTTTTATTAGGCAAATAATACAAGTACAAAATGAGATAAGGGGAATTCTTCTAAAAGGAAATACATAGCATCATGTACAACACAAGAAGAGGTGCCAAAACGGCAAATACAAACGTGCTAATCAAGCTGATAGAGCATGTAAGTTTTCAATGAAATTATCAAGAACTAATCATTTAAGAGGAGGGGGGCTAGGGGAGGAGAAATCAGTTGTGAATTGGGTTTTCTTATTATATTATTAAAGTTGCAGCTCAAGGCTCTCCAAGATCCGACCCATCAACATGTAGTTTATCTCCGAAGCCCTTAGGACCAGATATTAAAAACAGCAACTCCCTTTCTACCCTAAATCCCATAGCCTCTACCCTTGCATCTCAAAGCCCCAATATAAAGCTAGAGTTCCACTTCTGAAGAATTATCAAAACCTGCACACCTAAAGAAAGCAAAGCAAATGGAAACTGTTTCCTCTCTCCAAACAAACAGCCAATTTCAACAAGACCTGGTTAGCCAGAAAAAAAAAACCCGACAAACAACCATAGTAAGATATTAGCGAGCTACCATACTGCATATTGCCATATATACCATACCATTACCTTCATTGCAACAGTTTAACACATTGCTTCCGAAGGTACGCCCCGACAATTAAAATTTAAGACTCGAACTTGGAGTTATCAAGTTTATATTGAGCGTACCTCTCCCATTACATAGTTCAAAGACCCCATGAGTCTCCATATGTTAAAGAACAATTTAACACATCCCTTTCACATTAATGCCATAAAATTGTCCAAAATTGTTTTTAATACCCTCCAGTAACCAGTTATCTTTTGATTCATTCGACCACAAACGATAAACAAATTTTCACCTTAAAAACCAGTCCAGTCCCATTGCTTTTCCTCACTATAATTATTGTTTGTATAAAAGCGCATTTCTGTCACAAATACAAAGAATCATAAACTAATACTACAATATTTCATTTCCAAGAAATATCTCGCCAAATAAAAATTTAAAAAAAATCCCACAATTAAAAATAATTTCCTAGAAATTTTTCGCCAAATGACATAATCTAGTACATAATACAACTGTAGTTACAGATACATATCACCCGAGTTAACAAATTAAATAGAACAATATGACAATTATTCAAAATTAAGATAATTATTTCCAAGAGAATTCAAACAGAAAAGAGACATTTTCATCGCCGAAATCAAGCATCAAAAAGATACTAACAAAAAACATTTATCGATTACGATTAAATTGATCGGATGATGATTGATCAAGGAAACGGAAAAGTTTTCACCCGATAGATTACCTTGACCGTTCGATTCAACGTTGACTGGGAGAATGTTCAACCGATCATCAGGTGGCCAAAGAACGCGGAAACCAAAAAATAAAAGTTTCTGACAAAAATGAAATTACAAGCGGCTTTTCAGGGACTCTTCTCTTTTCTTTTATATACTAAAAGAAAATTCAAAAAAATTAAAAACTTTATGAAAAAGAGGAGTAATCGAGTGCGACTCGAGTTCTGAGACCAGTTGGTAGGATCAAAAAATCAGCGAAGAAGGGTACATCTGGAAAGTCAATAGAAGCCACGTCTCCTTTCTATTGACGTGGCGATTACGAAGAAGAGTAAAATTTGGTGCGCGTGAAACTGCTAGTAGATAATCTTTAACTTTTTTTTTCTAGCCCTTTTTGGTGTTGGGCTACTTTCACCTTTAAACATCGCTTGCGAGACACGTCTCCTTTTTTTTTTAAATAAATTTTATTTATAAAAATTTAATTTTTATAAAATATTAAAATTTTGACTTAATATTAAAAATTCTTAAATTATTTAAAAAAATTTTAACAAACTTTTTTACTTTTATTACATTCAATCAATTTTTATATTTTTATTTTAAATTAAATAAACTCTTATATTTTTATTTTAAATCAAATAAATTCTTATAATTAATAATTATCTTAATTAAAATATCATTTATCATTATACATCATTATATTCAATCAAACTTTTATACTTTTATTTTAATTCAAATAAATTTTTATATTTTTATTTTAAATTAAATAAATTTTTACAAATTAATTATTATTTTAATAAAAATATTATTTATCATTTTATATCATATGACATAATATATTAACATATTCAAATTGATAATGATATGATACACTAACATATCATAATTGATAATAATAAAATATATTAATTTAATATTATAATATAATTATATAATATTTTTTACTTTTCACGCCATTTCATATCAATATCATATGTATATAAAATAATAAATAATATTTTAATTAATAATAATTAATCAATCATTAATAATAAAAATTTATCTAAAACTTAATTAAATATAATAAAAATTTAAAAATTTATTTAAATTTTTTTAAAAATTTAAAACTTATTCGACCATTATGTCTAAAATTTTTTATTTTTCAAAAGAAAATTTATGAATCACAACATGAGAAAATATGTTTTTTGTAAAGTATTTTATTAATCTTTTAAGTCTTACTTTAATTGGTATTAAATTAAATTGCTCATAAATTTATTAATCTTATTTTTGATAAGGTAATAAAAATTATCAACGTTGGATCACCACATATAACAATGAACCATGTCAAGTAAAGATTACAAAAGAGAGAGAACTGTACATAAGGTGGCCCTTTAGGCTGTCCAACCTGTTGGTGAGGAGAGTAAAGGACAATAGCAAAAATTAGAGCTTTGTACAAACAAAGAAAGGGTCCCCAATGTGGGGAAAGTGCATTGACAATGGTAATAAAACTATATTACACAAAGCAAGCATGCTAAAGAGCCTAAATAAGAACAAAAAAATAAAATAAAATTAAGATGAATTTTGCCTCTATTTTTAATGTAAGGGTAACAATATAATCTAGGATTTCTTCCCATTTCTACTCTATATATATGGTGCAAGAGCACAGATGGACCATTTCATTGTGCAGAAAACAAAACCAAAAAAGAAAAATTAAAGGAAAAATGAAGAGAAATTTGTGTACTATGAGAATCATAATCCACAGAAGAATATATAACAAAACTGTCAACCAGAGTCCACAAAGAGATACTTCTCCAGAGATGGCATAACCTCCATAGTTGTCAATGATGCTGGAGTTTCTGAGCAATCAAACATTATCAGCGCCTTCTTTTTGTGAGTCTTCTGAATTCCGTGCAACACCCAACGTCTCAGCTGCCAATCTCTCCTCTAGTGCTCTAGCCCCTCTTTCTCTGCAAGGTTTACAGAGAGGTCAGAAACCAAAATTTTCTTTTCTCAAAGGAATTGCCCTTGTTTTGTTACAATAAAACAAAATCATTACTATCTTAACCATAGCGATCTCATGCAAAAGCTACCTTCTCCTAGTTGCCTCAATGGGGTCAGAACCAGGTAATGGTGCACCTCCCAAGGTATAACCTTGAGCATCTGTGGAAGCTTCAGACTTTCCACAAAGCATCCGGTGAAATATTGATGCAATGGGATCGATGATTGGTCTGTACCACATTAGAGGGAAATACTTGAGAGAAAGAGAGAGCTTAGAATGAACTTGTCATTTCATGAGCTAAAAGGAAAACAAACAATACCTGAGAAAATCAGGAAAGAACGTAGAGAATGAAAAATCTTCACTTGGATCACCCCTAAGCTTGGCTTCTGGTTTTCTCTGCAGGAATCTGAGGTAAATCCAGCCCATATATGTTCCAAATATCAAAGTTGGAAGATATGTTGCTGACTCTGGGGTGAAGAAACTTATGACAATGGATAGCAACAGCATAAGTGATGGCAGCCACTGCATAGCACAGGAAGCATCATCAAAGAGTGAGAAGGGGCAGATTCCAAACTAAAAAAAGTTTTATCACATGGTGCTCACGATATCAATGTTTACCTTTACTTTTATTTTCAATAAAGACAGCTCTTGGTCAGGTACAATTTGCTTCATGCCAACCAAAAAGCCTGCCAGCACCCCATGGAAGCCAGAAAGAGGCATGTAACTAGCACAAAGACCAAAAGAGAATCAGCATATCAAGGTTGAGAGTCATAAAAATTGTACACATGATGGGAAAAATAATTAGGTTAACTTTAGCACAATATATTTTCATCAACTTTGAGATAATTACATCATTTTCCTACCAATCAGTCAGTGAAAAAGGGGGGGGGGGGGAGAGGAAGAGGGCTACAATTTCATAAATTTGTTCTCTTTTACTTCTCCAATATCTGATTGAGAAGAATGGTAGAAAAAAGAACAAACAGAAGAGGGAAGGGCATAAGGAGAAGAAGCAATAAAAAATAAATGCTTCTTAAACACATAAGGAGATAATAGTACTCACAGGTAATTTTCCTGCCTTGTTATGTAGTACAAGGCAATAGCAGTGATGAAAACACAAACAGAGGTTAGAAAGTTAATTACAAAGATGAACTTCAAGAACTCCTTAGAACCCCATACAGGCTCAAGCAACTTCCCCATGAAAAGAAGACCAAGAGTGCTGACAACCACCTGCAGAAATCAGTAGCCATCAGTACAACTATGTGATCAAAACAATAAAAATTAGGCAAAAGAAAGAGTAAACTAAAATATGTTCCTACCCCATGTACTGATTGCTCAATGTAACCAGCAGTTATGAGATTCCAACCAAAAGGAATTGTCCTGCAAATAAGTTTCATGTGGGACAAAAAAGAATCAAGTCATTGACATAATGCTTGCAAACCAAAGCACTTCTCTCTCGCATCTTAAGGAAAAAAGGTATTCCAACATATCTGAATCTAATGCCAGCAACAGATAAAGATATAGAAATTACAGGTGCACGCTTTATCATGTGTGCTAAAAACCATACCATAACAGGCCTGCAAATAAGTTTCATGTGGGACCAAAAAGAATCAAGTCACCGAAATAACGCTTGCAAACCAAAGCACTTCTCTCTCGCAACTTAATGAAAAAAGGTATTTCAACATATCTGAATCTAATATCAGCAACAGATAAAGATATAGAAATTACAGGTGCACGCTTTATCATGTGTGCTAAAAACCATACCATAACAGACAACTTGTATACTATCTCATAGTCATAGTATGTGTTCCAGCAGGCAATTTATGTAACATTTTGCTTCCTGTTTCAATATTTATACATTAACATCAAACAGAATGGATTACAACCAGATCACTGATCTCAAAAAACACCCATTCTTTTGACAGGATCTGATTATATTGATTTTCGCAACTCATCCAAAAACACAGTTAGAGCTTTAATCCCTGAACCAATAACAGGTAAGACACAGGTTTGTAAGCTGATATCCATCTTCAAGTTTCAAAATGTAGATCTAAAATCTAAATAAACCTCAAAACCATTCCCCTGGTCCAGTGTAAAACATAAAAAATTCAACCAACCAAACAGTAAGCAGCCATGTGCAGGAAGGTGGTAAACATAATGATTTCTAAAAGCTTGTTTGAAGCACTGGAATGCAGATCTAGGTATCTTAATATTGAAATCGTAAGTCATTCTCCAGCAACATGTATAAGCAACAAATATTATACTCAACTCGAAACAACTCGCCAAAATAAGCAAGCAAATTCAAGAAATCTAAACATAATAGTTTAATTTAAGTTCCTAAACCCAGATCTAAGCATTCAAATAAACAAAATCTAAGTCACTCCCTTTGAATATGTTGAACAGCAATATATATTCCAATTAACTAGAAAAAAAGCCATCAAATGATCAAAAGATAACCAGCCAAGTTCAAGAAAATCCTAACACTATTCCAGAATCCAGATCTAAACATCCAAATAATAAATCTCAAGTCACTCAACCGAGCATGTAAAGACATCAACTGTTTAATTAAACTAGAACCAACCCATCAGTAAATAAACACCCAATCCCCCCCCCACCTGTCAAAAAAAAAAAAAGAAGAAAATTCTAATGCTATGATTTAGAATTTGTTCAATTAAGAATGAAAATTGGACCAAAATCCAACATGGGTCTTTCACTGAAAGGGCAACCAAAAATTTCTAGCATTGAAATTGAAAAATATTAACATGAAATTGAAGAAAACAAATGAAAAAGGGAAAAATGGGAAAACGAACCTGGCGGGAATAAGAGCAAGGTAAGCAACAGAAGAAGGAAGAAGCTGAACCAGAATGTGGCCACCGATTAGAATCACTGCTAGTCCCTTACATAGCTTTGTGAACCCACTGAATATTCCTCCCTATAAATTTTAAATTCAAAAAGAATTATAAAAAAAAAGCAAATAAATAAGAATTTTGAATATATTTCTTTTATGGAATGGAAATTTGGTGAAGATAAGATTACCGGAGAGCTCATGGTGGAGAGAGTGAACTGTGGCGGTTGATTTTATTCCGATGAACGGCGGAATGATCTAAACAAAATATGGAAGTGTAAGTACGAATGAGAAATTTTATCTTCTGGGTTTTTTTTATGGTGAGAAATTCTGGGGGTTTTTCTTTCCTTTTTTTAATGTTTTGGATCGGAGTGACGGAGGAAGTAAGGAAATGAAAAGCGCGTGATTGGGAATAGCGGAGAGGAGACTGGAGAGGTATGTTATTATACTGACACTCGCAAAAAATGTAGAGTACGACAGTATTTAATCTTTTATTTCCCATACATTTATGTTTTATTTTTCTGAAAAGAAAAAATAATGATTAAAATATTTTATTTCTAAATTCCAACTTTAACACTCATATCATTTATTTATTATTTATGTTCTTTGATGGGATATTTTCTCATTCTTTAACTTAGTTGAGAAAGAAACTTTAATTCGAAATTATATCAATTTTGTATCTCTAAAAGAGGTTTAATGTAAGTAAATTTTAATATCATTTGTCACAAATTTATATTTTGAATTCAAAAAAATATATTTATTTGATTATAAAAAATTTTATTTATAAATTCAAAAATTGAAATGAAATCCGTAACACAAACATTTTTAAAACTTAAAATAATTAAAAAATATTAAAAAGATGAAATTTTAACTCAGGATTTTCTTAATAAAAATAAAATACAACCGATAAGTTAACGTCGGAACTACTTATTTAAAATGATTAGTAAGTTAAAAATAATTAAAAAACAATTAATGTTGGTTCATATTTGGAAAGTATGATCAATGTTTATGCTCAATCAATATCAAAAAATGAAACCATAAGCCCTCAACTTATAAATGATGATTGCAAATTTTGCAATTGTCCCATGCAACAAACACATATTTGATACTAATTTTTCAATCACAATTCACACCCCACTTGCCCCACATACCAAAATCAAACCCAAAAATTTTGACAACGATGCTATGGAAGCATGTTTTTTACTATCCTTGTAAGTTCAAATCAGAAGGGGAATCATGCTATAGCGGAGATGCATTAAGGAAAACACAAATTCAATTGTGTAGTTTTTCGGGTTCTTTCATTCTGAGGACAAAACCTAGTTGAGAAATGAAAGCTTCTTGCCTGCCAATTTCAATGAGATAAGCTTGAATTTTTTAATGCACAAAACAAAGGGATATGTAGGTTAACCCCTGAATTTAATGTGTATATATATTATAAGAAACTAAATCTTGTAATTCGAAACTATGTATATAATTGCAAAGATAAATGAAGTATACAATATATATAAAATTAATCTTATTTAGAGTTTAACTTTAATTAGTTAATAATATTATATTAAATCTTTTAAGATGAACATTCAATTTAAAATTACTTGATAATACATAAAATAATTATTATTATATTTATGTATCCAAGACCCGCCAAGACACCTGACATGTAAAAACCATGCACCTAACACGTAACAACTCATCACAAAGAGACATCAACGAGAGGCAATGCAAGGTAAGAAATCTTGTATTCCAAAACTGTGTGTCAGGCAGTCTAACTCTAATTAGTTAATAGTATTGTAATCTAATTAACTAGCCTACTAATAGAATTATATTACAAGTGTATCTCTGAATTTATACAATGAACTTAACAATATGTATATATAAAAAATATATATTCTATTGAATGATGATGTTAAATTCTTTGGCTACTCACTGTAGAAAAAATATTCTAGTAATTCTTAGGGTTTTGGTACATTAGTTTATATAATACATAAAAATATATGTAAAGACCTTTATATCCTAAACATATACACATACTACAAATATATTCTAACAATTCCATGTAGAATCTAATTCTTTTGCCAAAATCGTTACTGGTAAGCTTGAAAATGTACAGTTACCTCTGAATATGGTAAACATGGCTGCAAGAATGCTGGCGACAGAGTGTTGAAATCTCTCCTTCGTATGTCTTTCAAGGCTTGAAACAGTGAATTTATCTGCATGTTGCATATTTGGCAAATTGGCAATGTCAATACAAGGTGGCTTTATTTCCATAGATATACCGAGGAAGATTACTCATTCGAGAAATGCCATATAATCCAACTCCGAAGAATAGTCATGACCATGTTAGCTTCACTCTCCCAAAGATCAGCTCCAGTTGTTGCTTTGAAGAATATTTTTGTGGAAAAAGTATAGGCTCTCTGCAGGATTCAACTAAAGGTTCATGTGCTCATTGCAAATCGTTTGGGAGCAAATGGCAATGTGCCCAGGTGGGCTTCAGACAAAGAGATTAAAAGCCGATGAAAAGCCAGGGCTGACGCAGCAATGAACATTACAAATGAAGTCCAGTAAAACCTTAGCATCAACGCAGGTTCCTTTCTTGCAGAGTTTAGGATCTTGAAGAAGATCACCTTCAGTCGTCTATCCTTCAAAAGGGACTGGTAGTCGTAGGTGGGTGTAAATAGTCTGGAAGATGGACCTAGCTCTCTATTCTCAGGCCCACCGGCCAGCCTTAAGTGGTAACTATACTGGCTAGCTGGCACAATTTGCCCAAGAGATTCAAACATCCATTGGCATAGGATATCGGCAATGATTCTGCAAAGTTGGAAACGGAAAACCTTTGCTTCTTTAGAAACCACAGCTCGGACTAATGAAGCTCCATCCTGCTCATCAGAAGGCAAACTGAGTTTCAAATACAAAATACAACATTTGAAAAAAGGATTGATATTGCTAAGTGAAAGTCATTGCATCTTGGACTAGGTCGCCATGCAAGAGATCTAGTCCAAATTCATCAGTCCCCAACTTCCCCAACAAAAATGTACTGGAAAATCCCAGCTAACATAAGGCACGACATATTGACTAAAAGCTGATGGCACCCTGAATTCAAAAAAATTCAAATAATGTGCATTTCAGGGGCAACTAAGTTGCCATCAACCATCCCATGAACGGGAGGTAATCTGGAAAGAAGAAAGGAATCAAGTTGAACAGCACTCACTGCAGTCATTATAAGTCTTCTAAGCACCACACCATCTTTGGAAGGCAAAAGCCTCAGCAACAGATATGCAACGTCAAATACTCCATTAGTTCCATTTGGTAAATTATCTATGGAAGTTTCACCACTTGATGCTACCACCCACTGTAAAGTCTTTCTGCAGAAAATGTTGGAATTAGAGCCTAAATTTAAACACCAAATGACACTACACTAAAAGCTATCCGGAAAAATAAAAAACCATTTCATTTGAATGCCTGTCCTGAAAGCACAAAAAAAAAAGCTACAAATAAAGCTATCAGAAAAAAAGAAAAGGTTTAATTAGAATGCCTGTCCTGAGAGCACACAGTAAAGAGCAGGCATGGCTTGTCCAAATGCATTTTCATAAACCTTTAAAGGATAAGAAAACTACCATCTTTTCCTCTATTTCTCGAAACTAGACTGTATGCTTTTCATATTCATTAAATAAATGGTAAGTCCATTTCACTGTCATTGTGTGTCCTCTTTATTCATATGGACCTAGATTTCTCAATCTACAAGTCTTCCATTCTTTTCTTTTACCCGTATAGGTTTAAGAATCTGCAATGGAAAAGATCTCTGAACATGCATGACTTCAAAGTAAAAGTATTTAAATTCTTAATGAAGACTCTTCCTTCCCCCTTCTGATTTCTTTTCAAATTGTTTTTGTACAGCACACTCCTCTAAACACACGTGAATTTCAAATTAAAAAGCTTAAAACTTATATAAGATGAAATAATCACTTTCAAAAGCTTAAGAGAACAACTTATACGGTAATGGAAAATGATGGAGGTCCCAGTCACGGACAGAATCTTCCAAAATATTGGGTCATGGCATCATTAATGATATGAATATAAGATGGTAAACCATAACAGTTCAACATACCTTGTTGCACCTACTCTCAGGAAAAGTGCCATCCTCTCCCAACGAAATTCCTTCTTTTTGTTCAAAACCACCTGAATTGGAAAAATTCAAATCGATAAAACAACAAAAAAATTACAAAATCAACTTAGGAATCTCCCTATGTCACCTGGAGCTACCAACAAAAAATATAGTTCAGTACCCTATATATAGAAGTGACCACTACTACAAAGTCCCAAGAACTACATGGTGCATTTCACACTGTTGGTAATAAATAACCAACTAGTGTTTAACCTTCTGGAAATTTAAATTATGAGATGCTAACAGTGGTCAAGCAGAAGTACCTCAGAGTATAATTCAAACATATAACAGCCACAAATTGGGAAGGCTTTAAGTTCCTTTTCTGTAACATCCGCATCTTACTAACTTGAAAACTAACATCCCTAAGCCTAAATTACATTTTCATTTGCAGCAGCAAAACTACTTAGGAATAAAACTGTCACTAATTGTTGAGGTCTATTGACAGAGACTTCATTAATGACGCACGATAAACTGGTATAGGTGTATGGCTCATTAAATAAACTATAGTCTTAAATTGTTACCGAATGTAAAATTTTCCTTGTTGCAGCTGAATTTTCAGTTAGAAGTTTGCGGACAACGTAAGGATAAGCAGCCTCAAATGTCTTAAAACCTGGATCCGCAGCTACTGCCAAACCTGAAAGAATATCATGGAGAATACTTAGAGATTACAGCCAGTTGGGATCATTAAATAAGCTGTCTATAAAAGAACCAGGATGAACCCTACAAAAATTTAAAACAAAGCTGCATCTATGGAAAACAATTAAATAAACATATGCAATGCAAGAAACGTGCATTGTCAGAAGTATTTCCCATTCCATTTTTGTCAAAAATATTGACACTTAACCTGTATAGATTAGTCCCTTTCCTTTTTCATTTTAGAAAATGGAACAAGAAAGCAGATGCACAATCACAGCACCTCCCTGACAGAAAAGCTACAACTAATGATACGCAAAAATTCCACATTACAACAGAAAAGTTGTTGACGATCACTCCTATTAGATTGGTATTTTAATGTTTCTCCTGACTTCTTATAATTTGACCTTACATTTCACTAATGATATTAATCAAGAGAACACGAAAAACTTGAACCAATTGAACTCAACTCAAGTTCTTTTCATTGCTGATCACAAATCAACTCTATTGAGCTATGTGAATCATTCAAATCACTTAGACTTGGTTCCTCTGCCTGAGGTTCCATTAGTATGATAAAGTAGTAAACAATATTCTTTTTGTCATGTAAAATTTCAAGTTAAAATAGTATCAAAATTATGCATGACATACTTCTGAATCCTTTTTAACACGTTGCTTTTTCTCAAACTTTCCATTCTGAATTCTTTATACCACCTTCGAAGGTCTTCATGCAACATTTGGTGTTGAGACTTGAGATTAAAACCCAGATGAATGGAAAGTATAACCAACATCAAAGTTTCTACCAAAATAAATAGAAAAAAAAATCAAAATTAAGAAATAAGGAATGCTATAACTTACCTTCCAACGAAGCAAGAGAACGTAGGACAAGTGTGTAGTATGGCGGCATGCGGAAATGATATTTGAGAGCTACAGTCCATATTTTACCCAGAACCTTAAACAAGGTTAACAAGACAATCAGCCACTTAAAGATATAAGGCAGTAAGAAAATAATAATAATAATAATAATTTAGCTAGATTCAGTGAGAGGAATTATGTATAATGACACTAGATGGAGTCATAGAGAGAAAAAGAAAGGATGATAATAAGCATTTCCAAAGGACTCAGTGTTATGAAATGATAGGGGTTTGTAATCTCATGTCAAGCTATGAAGAATGGAACACTAGATATGTGATTATGAGTTCATATTTTACCCAGAACCATCAACAAGGTTAATATGACAATCAGCACTTAAAGATACGAGGCAGTAAGAAAAAACAAAAAAAAAATTAGCTGGATTCAGTGAGAGGAATTATGTATAATAACACTATATGGAGTCATTGAGAGAAAAAGAAAGTATGATAATAAGCATTTCCAAAGGAATCTGTGTTATGAAATTATAGGGGTTTGTCATCTCATGTCAAACTATGAAGAATGGGACACTAGGTATGTGATTATGAGTTCAATGGCCTAAAATATTTTTGGCATCTAAGTTGAAATTAAGGAACTCAAAGGCAGAATCGTTCAGAAAAAATACGGCTTGCAAAGATCAATTAGTTAATTGTTTAAAGACTGAGCAGCTGAGCTTTTAGAATGATGAACCCAATAGGGTAATCAGAACCCGTATTTTTAATTCTAAACATGATAACAATCTTCTAACCATGACTTCATGTAAAACAAATATAAAAATATAATATCAATAGCAGGTAACAATTTACATGGAAATTAGCTGATCATCCATGAGGTTAAATCGAATCTATGTCCCCAGATATCCATCAACCCACATACTTTTCTGAATAAAAAGAGAAAGGTCTTTTGCCAATCAAATCCAGTTGGAATTCACAATTCTACTAATTTGATTCAGACATAGAAAGCTATCCCTTATGGTTGCGTAATTAGCATAAGCACGCAAACTAAAGTTCAAAATGTGATTCTCACCCTACTGAACTTGACATCAGGAATTCCGTCTTTAAATTCGACCTCTCCCAGGGCATCTTCCAGATCCTGAACCATTTTCAAAAAAAAAAAAAAGCCATCAGTATCATTGGCAGGAATCAAGCAAAAAAAACAAAAAGGTATCATTAGCAGGAATCTTAACAGTTGTCGCATGACAACAATCAACAAGATGAACTTGGCTTTATAGCAACAACAATAAGCAGAATACTGTAGTCCCCTGTAGAAACTCTAAGCTCAAATAAAAATTTGTAGTTTATACATAGAGCCATTAAACAAGTAAATCATACCATGGTAATGCGCCGGGTATTAGTTCCGGGCCTTACAACATCCATTTCAGTCAGAGCTTCAATAAGGGATGACCAATCACCATTTACTATGTGTACTATGGATGCTAGCATCGCAAATTGATGCTTCTTTTCCATTCGGCAAAGCAAACCAAAGTCCAAAAACCTGAGGCAGAAGTCACCAAAAGAAAAACCCTTACATTAGCAAAGCAAAAACAAGATCTTCCTACAATTGAAAGAAGGAAGGACAAGTGTACCCTATCTGTCCTGATGCCATGTATCGCAAGTTTCCAGGATGTGGATCAGCATGCAACAAGCCTGTTTCAAGGAGTTGAGTAAGTGATGCCTCCACTCCTTTGTTCACCTATAATAGTTAAAACACAAAAGATATCAATCGATTGAAAATAACTTTTAGCTAGGTAACAATAACAAACCATTGTTTATGCCAGGTATATAGAAAATTAGTTTTTAAGAGCCATTAACTAGGGGAAGAAACTGCAATCCCAATCTAAGTGCCATAATATGGCCCCTAGGTGGACTGACTTGATACCAAAATGTGGATACTTCATTCATAACAGCAGATCAAATTTTGCAATTTGCAGACTAAAGGATTTCAAAATTTTAAACATGGTTCAACCCCTTGACCTCTACCTCCTACTCACATTTGCAACTGCCAATCAAATTTTTTTCTTGTTACGCACTTGCTGTTTGATCTTCTTATCTCTACAACTTCTTGGTAGACAAATTAATGATGATATTCTAAGTTGCACCATATACATAGCAAGCTTCTTTGGACCAGTTCATAAATAATCCCAGACCATGTTTATCACATTAATATATATATATATATATATTTAGGAAATATGATATGTCGCTACCACTCCCAGTTATTCTCAGCCAAATCACTCACCTAGGTCTAAAATTAATGTGATTATGCACATACCATACTCAAATACAAACCGATTGTTCAGGAGCAGAAGTCTATATACAAGGTATCAAATACTAAGCAGTAAGCAAAGAGTTTGATAAAAGTCATGAAGATATGGAAAATATATGCTAATCGCTACTCACTAAATCAAGAAGACGCCTTTTTGCATCAACTCTCTGCCTCTCTAAATATTTAGAGCCATGATTGATGGGGTTACTTGTACTTCCAGAGAGTAAATCAGTTGGACTCTCACCAACCATCCACTCCATGGTCAAAATTCTCTTCCGGGTTAACTCTTTAAATACTTTTGGAACTTGCATAAACGAAAAACGTGAATGAGCATCCTGTAGAAAACACATCTAGTTAGTAGAAGAAAGAGCACTCTCTCCAAGACATGAATTGAACAACAAGAAAAAAAAAAGGTGAGTGGGGAAAAGGGATGAAAATCCAAATCCTTGACCTGCCACAACAAAGTAAATCCATAGACAATAATTCCTTCTCACCCTACCTCAATTTTTAAGGCAAAGCCTCAGCAGGCTGGGCATATTACACAGGCAACAATTTTGGCCAACTTCAATAACTAAGCTCCCATTGTGGTTAGTGCATTATCTCCCTCTCAAAAAGAGTAGGGTTCAAATCCCCTTTCCCCCAAATATATACATATATAAAGCTCCCATTGTGGTGACTAAATATGTAACCTTTCCAGGACTTTTCTATTTTATTTATTTATTTCCCAAAAGAGCTACAAATTTAAACAGATAACGCTATGAATACCAGAAATTCAGAAGCATTGGCAGCCTCCAAAGTGTAATCCAGTTCCCCAACTAAACCTTTCCCGAGCTCATCAGCATATAGACGAGGGTCATTCTTTCTCTTTGCTATCTTTTGCAACAACCCCAGCTGGAAAAAGAAAACCGATCACTCAGTTTAAATAATTAAAAAATTGAATGCTCAACCACATAGGGAACACTGCTAGAGATGTCAATACATACCCCAAGGCGCAAAATATAAATATCTCGCACTACCACATGGCGCAAATTAGGACGTTGAACTTTCACAGCAACATCAAAACCATCCAGAGTACACCCACGGTAGACCTAAAATGGTGATTGAAAGACAATAAAAAAATTTACAAATACACTGGTAGGGCCAATACAGAAAATTTGTTTAGGGGGCTGAAATAAAATTGTGTTTTATATATAATCAAAGTGATTTACCCAAAAAAAGTAATTAAATTAAAAGTAAAAATAGTATAAAAGAGACTAAATTTTAACACAATTATAGTATAATTGCATAACAATGTATAAATTTCTTTTTATGAATAAAAGAATTTTAACTTCTAATGTTATAATACATATTTCATATAGAAAGGATTGAATAAAATGTTAAGGTCTCGATGTAAAAAATGAAAAACAAATTACAAAGTCTAACTACCAATGAAAAAAGGCAAAGGATTATGCCTTTTAAAACCTTAAAAGAATTATGGTAACTTAAAAGGAAAAAAAAAAAGAAAAGGTAAATACACAATTAATTTTGCATAAAAATTTAATGATTTAACTTTCTTTAATTGGTTTTTCTATTATTAACATAAAAAGAAACCAATTGAGAAAATAATTAAAATACATTAGTGTGCTTATTTGGATGATTAAAAAAATCTTAATTTAAGGAAATAAAAAATCACGTAAGAATTAAAGATCGCATATGTTCATGCTTACATAAAAAATTATACAGAATTAAGTCAATATCATATTTAAAACAAAAATAGTTAACAAGTTTGTTATATTAATCCACAAGTTCTAAAAATGGGGCCCAAAAACATTTTTGAGAACAAGGCCCCTGCCAGCACCCCCACCACCCCAGCAGCTTATAGTGATATGACATGATAATGGTATTTAATGGCCCACCTGACCAAATGATGCTGCAGCTACTGGCTCCTTAGAGATATAGGTAAAGAATGATCCAACAGGAGAACCTAAATCTTCCTCAATAATTTTCATAGCCATAGGCCTGGGGAATGGAGGAATTTGATCGTGTAGCTCAGATAATGCCTACCATCATAACTCAAAACCAGATTATTGAACCATTAAGCACAATAAAAAATGTAGAAAATCCAGAAGAAGATGAGAAACATCATATCAATCATGTACCCCAAAAACGGATCAGCACACATTCAAGGATAAACTAACAACAGAAATATCAAGTCCGAAGTCTAAAACATAACTATTAATAAATGAATAGAAGGATCACAGAGCATTTGAATCACATGATGAACAATTTAAGCACCCAAAACAAGAGAAAATTATCCAATTAATTTATTAGGTTCAAAATGTTGAAATTAAAGACATACATAAATGCATTGAATGAATGGCTAATCTTGCTGCATAAATTATCTAACAGTTATTAATAACTACATCAACCAACATTATAGTCACTTAAAGTTTCCCACATAAAATACAGCAAATATAAAGTAAGAAATTCTCTTTATACTAACCTTGGAAATTTCAGGACCAATAATATCTGGTCTTGTGGAAAGGGACTGACCAACTGCATCAGCAAGGAAATGCATGTAACTAGCATATTCATAAGCTTGTGACTGCAGGAGAAAAATAAAATGCCCAGCATATAACTCAAAGAGAAACAACAACTACCCAGTGGTTGCAAACAACAAAACAAGTGCTCACACTTCAACCAGACCATAATTCTGACCTTTGATAAATGTGGGACCAAGGCTTAACATTGTTTCTTTTAACACCATTCCAAAGTTGTACTGTGCAAAGTTCTCGTCAATACCCTTTGCTGAACCTGGTCTTAAGGACTTTTTGATCCCTGACATTCGAATTCTAATTGCAGCAGAGGCAAAGGACGAGAACACCTTCCAGAACACAATATCGTAAGCAAAACAGAATTGCTTCATATAACTAATTGTTTATAGAGATAAGAACAAAGAGGCTGGGAATAGTGAACAGAAAATCTAATAGAAGAAGTAGCTCATCTCAGACAGGCATATTTAGAAAGTAGATTGAATTTCGAAACAGAATTTAGGAATTATATAGTTATGTATTCTGTCATGTTATCTCATTCCTATGCAAAAGCAATAAATTTGGTGATTATGCCTTGTCTGCCCCATGAGCACATTGATTAAAAAGAACCCACTGATTATACAATTTAAACTTCATGAGGTTGTTGTTTCTGTTACATGATTTTTTATTTTTCAATTCTCAAAAGTTAAAAAAATAAAAGTAAAGAGCAGAATGAAAATTCATATTTGATAATACACTTTATTATTCACTAAAAGTACTGTCCTTTTTAACTATTCAAAAAATTTTATATGCCTGTATATCCAAAAGCTCTACTTGTTGCTTTTGGAAGCAAAAAAGTAATACATATGTTTTGATACAAAAACAGACACTTAATATTTTTAAATAAATAAAAAAATTTTGTAACTCTTAAATCAACATACATTTTATAATTTGTTCTTTTTATCATCTAAAACCTCAAAGACAACCATTTTAGTCATTTGTTCATTTTTAATCAATAATGATTTTTCCTTTACCATTTGCTTTTACTCTTAGCAACCTTTTTAGAGGCAAAAAGCAAATGGCAAAAAGAACAAACAGAAAATGTAAAAACCAAACAGAAGTTCAAACATGGTTGATCGATCACTTTAACTACCTCAAGAAGTCGAAAGGCCACTACATGAGGCCGGCGACTGAAATAATCAACTACTTCTTCTGCATTGTAAGCTTCTGGAAGTGGCTTTGACCATTTTTTTGACTGGTAGTAGTAATAACTAACATAAGCTTCCAATGCCTTTAGATCAGCCATCATCAAATCCAAACCAGAGAGTTCTATAAAAACATCAATATTCCACCATCAGTAACTAAAATAAAACAAATTAAAACTTAAAATTAACTAATTAATTTTTATCTCCCTATGCTTTCTAATTGACCCAAAATAAAATAAAAAATTAAAAGAAAAGAAAATTTTATATTCTTTTCATTCGCTCCTCTTGTGATTTTCTAAACCAAACAAGAGAACATATAACTAAATTTTCACTTCATTTTCCTTCTCTTTCTCTCCATTTCTCTCAATCCAAACACCACTGAAGTGTAAATAACGCTTTCAACCATTTATTGTTTACTAATTTCACTAAAAATAGAAACCAAATACAAATAAAAATAAAAAAGAACTTTTTCTTGTCTTCTCTTCCTTCTTCATTTTTCATTCTCTTTTTCTTCACTTCTCTGAATCCAAATACCACGGAAGTTTTTAGCTAACATTTTTCAACAATTTAATTTATTACTAATTCACCAAAACAAAAGAAATTCAAATTTCAACCTGGATAATATGGTTGAGGCCACGGCGGCGGTTGCGCAGGCGGAGAGAAGTGAGGATCCTCGAGATTCCGAAGCCAAACGACGTCGTCCAAAGCTTTCTTCACCTGAGGAACCCGAAAAGTTTCGCTCGCCCATTCCGCTCCTCTTTTAACTCCTTTTTTCAAAAACTCCACGTCTCTCCGCACAGCATCGCCGAAATGACTAAAATTACCAAAAACCGCCTGCACTTGTCGTTGTTGTTCTTGCTGCTTCCCTCGTTGCCTCTGTTTCATCCTATACGTAGTCGTCTTTACTACTCCTCTATTATCACGAAACGCCGTCAACGGAACCGCCGCCGTTAGCGACGTCGTTAAAGCCATCCTTCTGGTTATTCTTCTTCTCCCTTTTTTGGTTTTTATTTTTTGGAGGGATTTATTATTATTTATTTATTGGAAAGTGCAGGGAGTTTGTGGCTCTGACGCTGAGAGACTAGAGAGGAAAAAACGCGGTGGAAGAGAGGAGGTTCCACTGCAGCCGATCTCAAGAAAATTTAACGCCGTGAAGATGATGATTTGTTAAAGAAAATGATCAGATATCTATTTATCCATTATAAACTGACGCGTGTCGAGTCTACGTACATTTACATGAGGCCAGAAGGTTGGTGCCCGGTTTTCACCACAGTTAAAAATTGGCAGTTGGCTACGTAAGCTAGTAGACCGTTAAGTAAATATTATTATTTTATTATTTATTTATATTTTTTTAAGATAAAAGATTTTATTTTAAATTTTGATCAAAATTATGTAAAATTTTATTAATTTTGAAAATGAACGTTTTATTTTAAAGAATAATTTTTATTAAACGTGTTAGTCCAACTGATAATCAATTGTTAGTATTTTTATCAATTTACTAACGTGATAAAAATAAAAAATAATTTTATCTTCAATTAATTTCTAAAATTATTATTATAAAATTTTATTTTTTTATATTTTTATTAATTAAAAAAAAACTTCCATGGGGTGCGTCGGAGCTCCCTTTGGGAGCATCGATGCTCCTCTCCGTTTGGAGCACCGATTTGGTGCTCCCCTCCCATGGGGAGCACCGATTGGTGCTCTTTTCTTTTTTATTTTTATTTTTTAAAAATATAATAATAATTTTTTAAATTAATAAAAAAAGAACTTTTTAGTTTTTTCTAATATTTGCTAATAGTATTGACATTTTTGAGGTGAAATATTTATTTTGAAAATTAATAAACTTGCTTAAAATTTTGATTAAAATTTAGGATAATTGGGGTATTTTACCTTATTTTTTATAGTATTTGAGAATTATATTTTTACTAAAAGAATATAAAACAACGAGATCAATTAGTTAAATATATTTTTATAATTTTTAGTGTCATTAACTGTAATTACAATTCATGTCATTTTATACAACATGAGTTAATTTGTTATGGTAGGTAGTGACGGTATCATAACATGATTAAATAATATTTTCATCCTTCATCTTAATATAATATTAATGTCACTTGAATATAAAATAAGGAATAATATTTTAATTAATAACAGTTAAACAACTATTAATTAAAAAATCTATTTAATTGAAAATAAAAAAACTTTGATTGAATGAAATAAAAACTAAAATTTTATTTAAATTTTCTTAAACAATTTAAGAAATTTTTAATATATTATGTCATTTTTTAAAAATAAATAAAAATTAGAGTAAAATACACTAACATCTCAATTTTTAACCATAATTAAACGTAAGTTTATTAGTTTTCAAAATGAATATTTCACTCTAAAAGAATATTTTCGTTGAACACATAAGTTTTGCCATTACTCAACCGTTAATATTTTCATTAATTCGATGACGTAATAATATTTTGAAAACAATTTTATCTTTCATTAATTTTAAAAATTATTACTATATAATTTTTTTTTATTTTTTTTAAAACTCTCGACTGATCACCCTGCGACCTTCTCTAGAAAGCGCATCAAGGGAGCATTAGATCTAGTGCTCTAATCTATGCTCCCTTAGGGACCACTGTAAGCTCCCCTAAGGAACATTGATCTAGTGCTCCCTTTAGTAGCATGATTATGATGGTGCTCTCCAGGGAAACTTGAGATCTATAGTGTAAGGTTAGATCTCGCACTCCCTTAAGGAGATCCGATCGAATTTGATATTCCATGACTAGATCCATTTGCGAGGTGACCAACTAGTGTAAAAGAGCATCACCGACTGACCTTAAAGAAATAAAAGAGTGAAAAAAAAAACATTTTAAACATTTTATGTTTAGGCATTAACATTATTTAAATATTTATTTTAAAAATTAATGTACCTGCATATAATTATAATCAAAAGTTGAGAAATCAGTACATGTTACCCGAAAAATTATTTTTACACTTCCAACATGGTCAATTGTTGAATTATATTTATTTTTATTTGGAGTAGTATGCTTTATGTTTGCGTGTAGAAATTATTTTTTGGTATAAAAATGTGGGCTATGTATTAAATTATTAATTTATACTTTATAGCTACCTAAAATTTGCCCCTACTTTGATTAATTATGGAGAAAATTTTGAAGATAAAGAATAAATTATTATTATTATTATTATTCTACTTTGGTTGCTGACTTGCTTGTTACAGTTTGCAGATGGTGGACAAGTTTTCGCCTTTTTGGCCGGTTGACCACGTTTTATGCATGAAACATGTGATTGAATGAGGGAAAATAACATTTACGAAAGGTCGGCATAGCATTTTTTCTTTGGGCATGTGAGTGAGAGAGAGAGATTAAATTTCATAGGCGATCATTAAATTTATATTATTTCCTCATCTTACCCACCAAATTTCAATTAGTCTCAATTTTATCATTATTTTTTTAAAATTATACTCGATACGATTATTCTAATTGATTTGATTGAAATTAATAATGAAATAACGATATAGTAATCATTCAAATAATCACATTATTTAAAAATCTATGAAAACTTTTTTTAATCATTCTCAATTTCATTTTTATTATTATTTTCATAGATTTTCTCAAAGAAACAAAAATGGTGAGAAAAAATGGATTAAAAAGGTTAATATAAATTATTTTTTAAACGATATGATTACTTAAGTGATTATTATATTATTATTTTATTATTTATTTTGATGAAATCATTTATTACGCACTTTAAAAATTTTAGTGACTAGATTCGGAAAGAGAAACGAAAAAAAAGATATAAATTCAATGATCGTCGCTAAAATTTACTCGAGAAAAAGAAAATAAAGTTTTCCCAAAGTTTTGTACTCATAAATTTATTTCCTAATTACTATATCAAGGCAAAGTCTTTTTTAAAAAAAAAATTGTACGAAAGAAATAACCAAAAAAAAGAAAGGTAGTTAAAAGTTTCTCTATCTCACATGCTTTTGCTCCTTTTCTTTTCTCCATCTCCAAAAAGTGTCCATCACATGGACAGATAGTTTCACTTATCTTATTTTCTTCATTTTTTCAAGAGTTAGACGATTTTGATTAAATCCTCTTGCCATTTATTTTGATAATTATATGGGTTTGAATTTTTTTTTAGATTTCTTATTTTGGGAATTTGAGATATTATTTAATTTGGGTTTGGATGGTTTTGATGATTCTCTGTTACCCATGGTGTTGCAATTTTGATTTATATATTCCCTTTGGTAATTAGAAAATGACTTGCTGAAGAAATTTTTTTTTGTATAAAATGTTTTATAGGATAATTTAATGTTTTCTATTGTTTGGATGAACTGTCAAAAATATTTTTTATTATTTGTATCATTTTATGAA